>NW_027556098.1:192748106-192915606 GCF_003287225.1 Phascolarctos cinereus
ACTAGGATGTGAATTTTGGTCAATATGCGATATAATTTGTAGATTATACTCCTTTGATCTCTGGGACAGTTTGTACATGACTTCCAGGTTCCCCTTTGCAATCTTATTTCTTGGTATTGCCCCTTTATACTGACTCATAAACTTAACATGCTGACTGGAAAGGTGGGGGTTGGGGCAGATGGAGAACAGGGGGACCAGAACAAGATAGTTTTAACACATGGCCTCTAAGAGAAATGATTATTAATAATCAATGATTTGGGGAGTTTAAGTTCCCCCTTTTTCTTGTCCTTATTTCAAAGTTCAGTCTCTAGAAGTACACTACTGATAATGAGACTGAAGTAACTCTCTTTCATCTTAGACCCCACCCAACCTTACAGAAACCCATTATGTTCTACTCAGGTTTAGGTGGGGATAAATTTGATTAGATTGTTGAAAGCTGGAGGTGCTCTATGTCACTCTCTCAGCCCCTCACTGGAGTGAGCCCACTTCTCATTGAAGTATTCATTGTCTCACTGTTAGCCAATCACAGTTGATTACCACCCTCAGGAACATCCACTCTTCCAAAGGCAATTAAACTGTGAGCCCCCCTCCATGAGGGTCTTTGGCATTCAAGAGTACTGCTGACCTCTTTTATTAATAAAAATGCTGGTATTATTAATGACTAATTGCCCAGAAATTACGTCTCTCAAACTTTTTAAACATCACACCTCTAAGGTCCCTTCCAGTTCTGATTGTACAATCAAGGACATGTATGACCAGAAAAGCAAATGGGGAAGTTATGCAGTGAGAGCAGATTATTTCCCCAAGTTTTTACAGGGGTAATGACATCAGCAAGTAGAAAGTCTTGTCCAGTAGAGTGGCAGTGCATTTTCCCAGAAAAGTAGAAACTAAAAATTAAAATATTTTGATTTAAAGCTTCTAAAGTTCTGCTTCTTTCAGAAAGAGGCAGTGCTCTACTCATATCAATAAAATGTAAAACCCAACATGTTGGGTTGATGACCTGTGGAGAATCTGAGGAAGAATATGGATAAGGATATAGGATGAGAAGATATTACTGAGTTTAGTAATCTGTGCCAAAGAAGGAAGTATCTGCAGCTCTCTCAAAGAATGGAAGTACATATGATAACCCATCTTTTCTGAATAGAAAGTAAGTTCTGGAGGGCAGTAACTGTTTTTGTCTGTTCTATGCCCAGCACCTAAGATAATGCCTTATACATATTAATCATTTAATAAATGTTTGTTGAATGTTTTCTAAAAGACAAGTTCCACACTAAAAAAAAAAAGCCCTTAAAATTCCCCATCAAACACAGATTTCAGAAATGACTCATGAGGTTTTCCGCTACCTTGCCTCCAAACCCTGCCTTTTCCAGTGGCCCAGGATGGAAGTTCTTTCCATCCCTCCCCTACCCTCTTACTTAAAAGGTGTTAAAAGTACCCACAACTCTCAAAAGACTGAAAGCAGAAGAGATTTTAGTGTATCAGGGCTGATAAGGAAGGAAGTGTAGAGATGCATTTTGTATTCTCAGCATCTGAGATATGTATTGGAAGGAGGAAAGTGAAGAAGTTTGAGATGGCAATGTCTCTTGACACATTACTTGTGTGAATTTCTGCAAGTCACTTAATTCCCCTGTGCCTTGGTTTCCTCATCTGCAAAAATGAGTTGGACTAGATGGCCTCTGACATCCCTTCCAACTTTAAAGTTATGATCCCCAAAATCTGTAAATATTCTTTCTCCCCATTTTCCCCTGCAGAACTCACACCACTTTTGCAGTTCTCTAAAACTTTTGTCTTATAGTAATCATCAATGTGTGTTAAATTCTCCATCCAGTCTATAAGTTTCATGTGGACAGGAACCTGGGTTATCTAAACTATTACCCAAGACTAGAATGGTGCTCCGAACACAATTAAGTTTTGGGAATTACATTCAATTCATTCGTCAGAGGATGGTTTCTGAGATTCCTTCTAACTTTAGGACTCTGTACCCTTAAGCTTATATCGCAAGTAACTAAGAATTACAGCTTAGGAGTAAGCTCAGTTTTGTTTCTAAAAGTTCAAAGTGTGTCTTCGATGGGGATTCAACTAACTATTTTGGGAAACAATCATTACCAATGCTTTATAAGTTCTGGAGGACAAGGAAGAAAGAAAAAACAGTATAAACTTGACTTGGCTGTATACAACTTATCCTAGTCATTTATATGAATTGTTGGAACATTATCATAAAGCAAAATAACAGTATTGAAACAGGATTCATGAGGCCTGGATTCCTTGTCTGCCACTAACAGCAGTTCATATTTCCATAGCACTTTGAAGTTTAGAAAGTGCTTAGCTTCATTATAACCCTGAAAGGCAGCCAGTACAGGTATTAACTAATTTCCATTTTACAGATAAGGAAAATTGAGGCAGAGACATTAAGAGATTTAGCTAGAGGGTCACATCAATGGCGTGAGGCAGGTTGTAAAACAAGGTCTCCTGAGTCTTTCTTTCAACCTGTCATGTGGCCTAACTGTGCAATCTTGGTCAAGTTACTTCACCTCATTTCAAGTCAAGGTTAAGTTACCTTTCTTATATATAAAGTGAGGGGGTTAGAGTATATGATGGCTATAGTCCTTCCCTGCTAGCCCTGAGCCTAAGGCTAGATAAACTAAGATCCCTTTCTACTCCGGGTATCTGAGATTCTAATAGTTGCGACTTCCTCAATACACATACGACTGATTTACAATTCACAGTTTAAGTCTCCCTGAAACCCCTATCCAGTGCTTTACAAGGAAAGAGGGTACAGATTCTAAAGTCCAATATTGGTCATTTAGATAGAAACATCTTTGTGTAGGAAGCTGATGGAAATATCTCTTCAGAACATTCAACTCCCTCTGCTCTTATTCCGTGCTAAGCAACCTCTTGTCTATACATAATTTGGTCTCCTGAGTAGATTTACCTATTTGCCAAGAGGGAGTATACTGGGCAAAGCAATGCTACCAGTTAATTCACCGAGATTCCTTTTCTTCCATCCTAAATTAACACTGATATCCTGTTGCACTAATCACTGTCTTGTGAGCTTGGTTACCATGAAGTGATTCACCAGAGCCTTACCCCATGGTGTGATGAGATCACTTAGGAACTCACAGAGCTAAGGACTACCTAGATCTAGGATCCATAAGAACCTCACCAAAGGGTAGTCAATCCTCCAACACCCAGGCTGAGCACAGGCCCTACATGTTCTTTGGGTTGTAAAGAGCTTTGATAACACTTAACTCACATTCATGTATGCTCAGAACTCATGGTTCAATGCTCAAGTAACATTTCTCACTGAAAAAATTCAGAGGCAACAGTACCATGCAATTACAGTAGACAAAATGAAACAAGCTAATTCATTTTTCTGATAATGGTCTTTGAAATGACTAACAATTCCGGGGGGTGGGGGGGAGGTGTGGGCAGACAGGGTGAGGGTGTGCACACTGAGGCAACAGTTGAGTAATAAACAGCTGCATCCTAGTCTGGCCTCTGACTAATGTTTGTGTGACCCTGTAAAAGTCACTTCTCAGTGACATAAGCAAATGCAGTTGCAGAAAGGTTGGTTGCCCAGCTCCATCGGAAGTTTCCTCCCCTGGGAGCTCAGAATAAGATCACAGATGTAAGTAAAAAGCTATAGATATATACTATGTACACACACATACACATATTTAGTAAAAGCTCATATATGCACAGCATGAATAGTTAACATTCATGTGGCTAGCATTACAAACACCAATGTGCTAAGGGAATACAATTTTGAAGAATGCTTACATTCCACTTCATGTTTTTACAAAGTCACCACTTATCAAAAGCTATTTTTAGTCATTACACTTTTTTTCATAATCATTACACTTTCCGCCAGTATATGGCAACTACTTTGTGTGAAGGAAAGCTTCCACTCTGATTTCATAACCCAATTTCTGCAGTTGGAGCCTACAGGGTAACTGCTTCTGCTACAATTTCAGATCTTTTTCTTTTTTTAATATAAAGGGCTGAACAGATTCTTGACATTTAAAGTTCTTACATGGTGCTGAAATGAGTAGGCAGAAAATCTCAATAGCGACAGTATTTTGCCCAAAGATAGGAACTGAAGTTTAAAATGTCTTTCTTGGCTTCAGAATTTCTAATATGTATCATCTACCCAGTAGATGGCACTGGACTGTTAGTGTGTCAGGCCTGGAGTCGGAGAGACTCAAACTTCCTGAATTCAAATCTGACCTCAGACACTAGCTATGCTACTTCAAGCAAGTCACTTAAGACTTTGCCTCAGTTTCCTCATCTGTAAAATGACAAGCCACTCCAGAATCTTTGCCAAGAAAACCACAAATGGGTTCATGAAATCTGACACGACTCAAAAACACTAGTGGGTATACACTTCCTCCTACCTGGCTCTTTTCCACAGCGCCCGCCCCCCCCCCCGGCAACTCTACCCCAAGAAAAAAAAGGGTTGTTTACATTTTTGTCACTAGGTCGAATGTTCAAGACCTAGCTTAACCAATTTGATTTAAATCATGCCAGAATATTTGCAGGGATAAGTGCCTTTATAAATGCCACTATTTTCAGGAGGGCCAGACCGTGGATCCCTTTACAGCTAGCATTCTTTTTCCCCATCCTCATATCCACCAGACTTCAGGAAACAAATGGAAGAATGCAATTCACCCTTCCACCTGCATATCTTGGTTTAGACAGCCCTCCATCATCTATACCTACAGAATCTCTTCCTATCTTGTGCACCACCTCAACACCACTTCCTTCGGAATCTCCCTAATCAGACCTCAAACCCCATCTCATACTTTTGATGCCTTAATTACTCCATGAAACTTTCAAGGATTGTCTTATCTAAACTTTATCTTCCCCCAACTATCACATCTATCAGTTTAATGTTTGATGGCACAAAGACTTAACACTGGTTGAATGTACTGATGTACAGAAAACTACCAATGTGAACCAAACTGGAAACGTTTTAAATTTGGAGTCAAAATTGACTTTTCCTTAGGAAGCAAAAAGCTTTGAAATTTAATCTTACTTTGCACTTCATAGGCTAGACCTTGGCAAAGTTCCTCTACCACTGGCTACCTGGTAGTCTTTCCTTGACCCACTAAGGGTGGCACAGTGTAACAGTAAAAATGAGCCAGACCAAAAAATCTGTTACAGCCTAATGCTAACATTAGCTCAGGCATGATGACATCTACGAGATGAGGATAATACCCACTTTATCCTATTTACAGGGCAATTGCAAAAATCAAATCAAAGTGTCAGTATTTTGTTGTGATTGGGAAGTAACTCAGTTGTTTTAAAGGAATTCTAATCGAAAACTTTATGAGATTTATGAAGATTTATACTAAACATGTTCCAATTGTGTTGGTCAACTTGGGTTAAAAATTTTTGTATTGTTATGGTATGGTACACTTGCCAGAAGTCATATAATACGGCAAAGGTGCAGACTAAACGTTGATTCTACCACCACCACCCCCCAAAAGTTAAACCTGCCCAATTTTTAACAGGGGAGTGGAATTGAGAAAGGTCTTGTACACCAAAAATAAACCACCTTGGTCTACTGACTTAAGCCAACTCTGTCCTGCAACCAGATGGCACTAGTAATCAACTCGGGAATAATCATAAAAACCATTACATTACACTACCCAGATTGGAAGAAACTCAGTAAACTGGCTAACTTACAAATATAATAGCTAAGTAAAGGTTGTTGCTGCTAAAATATGAATCCTAAGCCCTTTTACAAGTCACAAATTGATCCAACAATACACTTTGTGCCTTCCATGGGTAGGTCCAATATAAAGGCCTCTTGCAGTTTGTGTGATAACCCTTCTAAAAAATTTATCTAATTTAATGTCACCCACTTAACAGCCTTACACAGCACTGTAGTTAACATAAGGCATCTTTAAAATCTCCAGATTCTCTAGTAAATCATGACTGCTCTTTTCTGAATTATTGAGGCTTTACCATGTTATGTTTGTGGCCTTAGGCACCAAAAATCTGTCATGATTACAAAATATGAAACATGGCCAAAAGCTGCTCAAGCTAAAACTCTCTTCCATCTAGTGTGCTCATGTGGTTACAAGAATGAAGGCAGTATTTGGAAATATATTGGAAAGTTGAAGAGAAAACCTGCAATTACAAGGCATAAAAGTTGTCAAAGTATGTCAATTTGGTACTCTCCCAACTGCACCAAAAAAAAAAAAAAAGCTCTGGTTTCTCCAAAGACAAGATCAGGGCTACCAAGCACCTATTAGAGATATTGCCATTTTTCACAGCTCACAATCAGAACCTTTCAAGCTTTTTTCTACCATAAACCAGGGTTGAAAGTTCAGCACCTGACATAGGGATTGCAATTTCATTTGCACATAAGAAAACACTCCTTGTGGTTGGGAACATGCCTGTAAACTCTTTGAAATCACTAGACTGAGATTTATCTGAAAGGAAAAGCAGGGCCCAAAAGACTAAGGCATGGAATACGAAATAAAGTGGCATGACACCAAGGGAGAAAACTTGGATACAGAATGGGGTTGTCTTAAAATTGCAAAACATGTCCAGATCCATACCTCATCGAAAGAGTAACCAATATCACAAAGCTGTAATCTACGATTTTGCCAATTATCTTTAAAATGTCAGGTGCTAGCAAACTATGTTTGTCAAAAATGACTTGTTCATTGCATTTCTACTTTTCTCTCATAGTATATTATATGTGACTGAAACTTCAACAGCCTAATTGATGGCTCCAGTTGCACAAAAAAATATACCACAATAGGTAACTTATGGTCTTACTAATGATGACTATTGAGTACAACAGGTTAATAGTCAATCTGCCTTACAAACAGGCCCTTAAGTGATGGACCTGTTCAAATGGCCAGGGGCTATTACTGGGCTTAACTATAAACTACGAGGGAAAAATCTATGTGTATCTGTCTAATTCCTTGTGAATGAAAATGTTTTCTCTTTCCTTTGCACATGTATTCATACTTTTCTAATACTTTTAACATATAAATTACATCCTGTGTGAACTCTAAGCCTTTAGTGGTAAAGCTACAAACAGGAACAGCAGAGAAATAACAGGGTAATGCTAGAGTGCTTAGGTACCAACTGTGCAAAATGCATTTCATCTGTGTTTCTCTGTTCATCTTTCACTTTCCCAAATTGCAACACCCACCACCCATCCCTACCCCCACCATGCCCAGGGCAGAGGCATAAGCCATAACAAGTTGGTTCTTCTGAGGAGACTTCAATCCACTTCAGAATTAACCATGATGTAGAAATTATGTGGGGAACTCAATCCAGTGACTTTTCCAGTAGATGTTAATATTTCCATCTTACATGATCTTTTAAAAAATTAAGTTGTTAGGTGAAAAATGGAGTGAGGGGAAAACAGAAAAATATTCTTCCTCTGACTTCTTGATGAGTGTTGCCCAAGTAGACTAGACTGGTTAGATAAATGTAGGTCACTAGAGATTGTAAGTCACTTGCTTTGGTATTGGAGGGTCTTTCCTTAAGAGAAAAGAGATTCATTAATAAACGGCACTGAAAAAAGAGAACAATGGTAAAACAAGAATATCACTAACCTCAAAAGAAGCAGACATATTGTTCCCAATAAAAACCACAGTACATTTATAGCAAGTGTGCAAATACTGTCAAATTTAGCCTTCCCCCTACATCCTTTGTTTTCTAATGCCTACTACATGAAAGCTAATGTACCCAAGTGGGTAAAGGAATAAGATGTTTAATATTTCTAGTTCCTTTTTTAAAGTGAATATCTTTACTTTTCTTTGGAATTATTTGTTAACATTACTTAAAAGTGAAAAAAATATCCTCCCAAACAACTTTTTGCATGTGTCTCTGTTAGAACAGAAAGATAATTTACATAGAGGCCATTCATTCAAGGGGGGGGAAATGAGATGGGGGAGGTGGGAACTTTACATCACTGCTTCATACCAAATGGTTTTGCTTTCTTCATCTGAAGTGCATCTGAAATGCAAAGTTCTTAGGAAAAAAACAGAATGATAAAAATAAGATAACCCAAATCTCAATTATTAAAAAATGAACAACTAAAAAGTACCTTAGGAAAGTTGAAAAAAAGAAGTTTGGTTGGGCAATCTGGTTGGATTTTGCTTATTAAAAGGAAGGAATAGATTTAGAAATAAGCTTGCATGTTTAGATTAAACAACCTCTTCCTTTTATCATTTCATTATGTAGCAGGAATTCATTAATGTTTTAAAAGATCCATTACCATAAAGTATACCAGGAAATTACATACATTAAATAATCTTTCAGACACAGACATCATTGTCGACCTCAACACAAATCCTAAGATGAACACCAATCATGAAAATGGCACCACCTTCAGCACGATCTTGAGGACAAAGCAGCAGCTTTCATACTTTGATTATTTTTATGAACTTCTAACAACAAAGCTATGAAAAACTTATCTCTACACCAAAAATAAATATGAAAGATTCTATAACCAAGGCAAAGGAAAAAATTTCAGGACATCAATCTCCCCAATCCAAATGCTATGTAGTTTTCAGGAAAGATAAGCACTGTGATTTAAAGAGAAGAGAAAAAGCAACATACCCACAATAATATAGTCTTTACCAATGTCTGTCAAGAAAGCAAGCCTAGAGATTATAACCCTTACGTGGGGTTTGCTCCACAGGGAAGATCATTTTTTAAAATATTTTTAAGTAATCATGTAAGATGTGGATGGCATACAATTTTTCTCTACAACATCACATTTAAGGCTGGACAAAGAATTAGATAGGTTTTTTAACATTAGTGCAAGTTTTATTCAAAGGGTCAACTTTAAGAATAAGTCTAACAAATAAAAAATTCACTAGTAATCCACCCTACAATAAACGGTGGAACTGAATGGAAATCATTTATCAAGTGAAAATAAAATCCACTTTCCAAGCAATTTTGAATAAAGCTACACTCAGTTCTACCAGATGCATTCCTGTACCTTTGGCTGATAGACAAAGCATTGTGAATTTTCTCCAGAAACTCTTTAGAAGTTGATGACGAAATTTCTATTTTTAAAATAAGTTGTCTGACACAAACTCTTTGGAAGAAGTTTCTAGGAACTTCAATCCACATCAAGTATTTTTCATGTTAAAACTGTAGTAGTTTGACAGTAAGCATCTTATTAAATTATAATTAGGTTTGCAGATGTCCACCTGAATTCTGTTCAATTTCCCCATAACCTCATTAAATACACAATAGTCAGACTTAATGTTCTTAAAGACTTAAGTTTTAAAATTCTAAAACATTTTAAAAGGGATGACTTTGAAAATGGCTTTGAAAAAAATAATACTTAAGGGACAATTTTAAATCTTCCTTTAATAACATTAAGCCAAAGAATCTTTGAGAGCCCTGCCCCAAAATAAAATAAATGTAGTTTTAAAAATAAAATTACCTGCTATAATATATATCATTAATATGCTATATTTCATAACTCTGCTAGCCTGTTTCAGGTAATAAAAGATCAGCCTAAGATTGTTCAATCACTGGAAATATCTTAATGGCAGTAACATGAATTATGTCAGAAAAATCAATCTTTCTTGAAGTCACAAGACATTTAACCATTTGCTATCTTTTAACCAATTTTTTGGAAGTTATTGCTTTAATTGGCAACTTCTGTATTTGACAAAAAAAAAAAGCCACCTCTCATTAAATCAAATAGGAGTTACAAAGTTTATACAGAGGATAGACTCATAGAGGCTATTAAAGCTGACCCATACACCCATGTGGAGTGCAGTTGATGGGTGGGGCTTTTTGCTTTTTTTTTGTTCCAAACTATTTTCCCTCCATTATAGACCATTCTTTCAGATGGCATTTAAGCAGCTTAATTGCATCATCATAAAACAAATCACTTGTCTCAACAAACCAAAACATGAAAACATACCAATAAAGGACAAACTTTTCACAGATAACCATAAATAAAAGTGCAATAAGTGTTCAAGTAGGGCATCATGTAGTTTAGGCAAGCTGTATGTGAACATTTGGCATAGGTCATCTTTTAAAGGCTCTCCGGGGGTCCCTCCCATTACTTATTGTGGTCACAACTGGCTGAACATTAGCTGTTGCTGGTAGCTGTGGGTTTACAGGTCCTCGTCCATTGGCTCTCCCAGTACCTGCATAGGAGTGGGCATGATTATATGAAAATGGAAATCGCCCTGATTCAGGTCCAGTTTGTACACCATTTCCTAAAACGACAGTAATAATTCATCACCAGTTCCAGATCCTGACATTTGACACCTGTATAAAGTATCCCCTTATACATACACACACACACACACACACACACACACACCACACACACACACACACACCACCCCCACACACCCCAGGACAAATACATGAGACTATTAGACTAGAAAAACAAATTTCCAGTGACTGCCTCTTTCCCCCCCCCCAAACCGATAATTTCAAATTTTAAATAAGCATATGTGATAGCTTCAAAATGTACTTGGTGCTGTTCATCAAGTGGAAGAAATGGGGGAAGATTAACTTAGGTTATCAAAGTCAGAAACCAACACTTACAAAAAGAATGGATGTCCCCTCCCCACACTGAAAATAAGATAGACAGAGAACTGAAAACAGCAGTTAAAAGCCCGAGCAGACACTATTATTGAAACATCAAGACCGACAGACACAATACATCGTTTTGTTTGTGCAGAAGTTTTAAGAAAAGATATAAAAGTTAATAGGAAAAAAATCTGGCAATCACCCATAAACTAGTCTTGTGATCATTAAAAGAAATAAAATTTCCACCAATCTGATCTCCAAAATATCACTATGCAAGTTCCCCAATGTAAATTTCTATTTGGTTATTTTCAAGACTAAGAATATAATAGTTAATTTTAGTCTTTCTTCACCCAAATAAACTTTTAAAGGAGAATAATTCATAGTTAAATTTGAAAAGCTAAGTTATAAACATGAAACAATTAAATATACCAACAAAAGAACCAGTTTATGGCAAATGAAGTTACCAGGACAATGAGTTCTATAAATTCAATGGTAAAAGCGTCTGTTTACATACTTCTGGTAACAGCTTTTTCCTAAAAGTCAAACTCACAAATTAAGTTTTAAGTTTTATTCTACAAAATACACATATTCTTCAACCTCACATGTAGTAGACAACACAAAGACTTACCTACTGGCCCAAATGTACCTGTACCCATATTACTTGCTGAAGAATTATTTTTTTGTTCACCATGTGCCTTGAGGAAAATGTTAAGAAAAAGATTTAAGTAAATAGCATCAAAGAAAAACTGGATGACTGTGAAATGTACCAAAAGCTCACAGAAATGCAAGTTTTTTAGTTTCTACCCATTCCCATTTACTGTTTCTAAAAGTTTGCCCAAGTACAATTCTCAAATCAACAGTACTTCTGTGGAAACTATTCATACAATGAATGCATGTAAACACACATACAATTACTAAATTTCCTCATATCCCTTTCCCACTCCTCAAAATGGCAAATGACATACATACTATACATACATATATACGTACACACATATACATGCATGAAGTTTTTGTGTACGTACGTACTTGAAGACAAATACTTTAAGATTTAAGAATTACATATTACCTTCTGAAATTATAGACATGTTAAGGTGTCAAGAAAACATGGTTGTTAATAACTGATCCATAAAATTGTAGTACGTAGCAAAAAAGCAGTTTGCTCATAAAACTGTTAATTACCACTTTGTTCTGCTGTCCAAGATAGTCTGGGTTAGGTTCACTGAAGTTTGGCACTTCTGAGTATACCATACAAAATCTGAAAATAAAGCAGAAAGTTAGATGGCTGTTGCGATTTAAAAAAAAAAAGAGGCAACTGGAGGATTTCTAGATTGGGAAAATCAATTAAATAAGAATTCTTTCTTTGCTTCCAAATTCAACAATTAGTATAAGCTGTCAAAGATAAGTCAAAATTCTACTCCTTTCCTGCTAGCCACATATATCCTTACAACAATAAAAGAAACTCAAAACACATTAAAGTATTTATTCAGCACAACCTGCAAATGTCACTCCTCCATTATTTACTATTTTAGTTGTATGGTTTTATATCTACAATGAACTATTATTCAACATCGAGTATCAGAAACATTAAAACATTCCTGTGGTATTCTTTAAATCAACAAATTATTCTACTGACCCATACTTTGGTATACAGCATATGCTCAAAAGTTCTCCATTGTGGATGGCTGTATCTAGATACAATCCAAACTCCCTATCTCTGGTCTCCCAACGACAATATTATTCATAAATGAGGCAGACAATATTATTCATAAATAGCGGTGTAGGCTGCAATTCACACATTCATGTTTACTCACTCTTAACTTAAATACAGATAATATTGTTACAACCAATCATTTTCTTAGCCTGTTTAAAAAAAAAAAAGGAAAAATATATTTGGAACCACCAAAAAGCAACATACCACCTTGGAAGTCATTTCAGAATTTGAATGGCTTAAGCATTTAACCTCTTTTTGGGTCTTTTATTCCTACCATTCTCAACAGGACTAATTTCAGTTATTCCTGAACAGATGAGATGACCAGTGTCCCATACCTTTGCTTTTATCTTCCTGTAACACTCAACATTAGACACAGTAACACACCAAGACAGACAGATGTAAAGAAACCACCTTTTCCTTTGGCCTAAATCACACAAAGTGCTACCAGCTTCTGAACCAAATTGATGGCATTCTCCTTTCATCATTATTGACAGCTTTCCTGAACAAAGCTTATTCCGCTCTCTGTGGATTTTCAAATTACTTTTACAAAGCTTTTTGTAACATGTGACTTCTTTTGAACGACTTTTCTTTCAAAAATTAGTCTCCAGTCTGATGTATGGCCTCAAATTAAATGGTTGTGGGTTTTTTTTTTCCTGAGCCCTAATCAAAAGCTGAATGGAATAATTACTTGGGTCACTATATATACCATATTAATGCATCCCAATGACTAGGCTAGCATGGAGGCTGGATTACCTTTACACCCCCAGAGAGGATGGTCCCTCCAGGTCAAGGTGGAGATCATTACCAGGGCAGTGTATGGAAGCTCGCATTGCGGCTGCCTGCACCGTACCTAGACTGTGAATAAATAGAGGGCTTCAATTTTTCAGTGCTGCTAGTCCTTTTAACATGAGCACACATTCACCCAATAACAGAAAAAAATCAAATTTTAACTTATGCCTGTAACTTATATCTAGGTAAATACTGCATGCTTTGTTTTTGTGTTTTAGAAGACAGCAGCTGATATCAGTAAATGCCCATTATGATTCCTGGAAAAATCATGTACCAAAGGCCTACAGGAATGGTCCTTCTGGGGAGAGATTTAGGGAAGAAGCTTCTTACTGTTCTTTGCTAGAATAACTGAGACCAACCATGTAAGAAACAAATTCAGTAGGTACACAACTAAAACAAATGAACAGATTTAACATACCATCCATGTTACAGTTAAGCTATCAAACAGCATCAACTCTCATTTTTTAATTAAAAAAAAAAAACCTCCAGATAAGTTGTATTTCATACCTACCATTCATTTTACAAAATGTTAAGTACATCATAGCTTCCACATTTTAATACTTACTCCCCAATTTTCTGAAGTTCACCTCCTCTTCCTGTGTAAAGAGTCAGACATCCTTTCCACATGGATGCATATCTGAGGAGGACAAACAAGAATCAATTATGTGTCTACCTACATGCATTGCAAAATGCTCTTCTTGAATGTGGTCCAGGAGCTTGACTCCATTATTCTCACAGAACTAAGATCTGATCTCAACAAGGATTCTCCACTCTAATGATGCTAATTTCACCACCCATCCATCCATTCCTGTCAATATTTTGCAACTCTCCCTTTCCATGTCTTTAATTTGCCACAAGGGTCAACCCAATGTATTGGATCCTTTTCTTCTCTTGCATTCTCTTCCATCAGGCAGATACTATTAATTCAGCCAGGGGAAATTAATAACAGCATTCTTGTGCTTAATGCTATACTTTACTCACACTAGCCACACGTCAACATTTTTTCCTCCACATCAGAAGATGAAGGCCTACTATTAGTTTAATCAAAGTGCCAAAAAATTGGCAAGATTTGGGGGGAAAGGTTCACCTGCCTTCCTTCACATAAAATTTTAATCACTAATCTGGATGAGTGGGTGCTGATGCAACCTAGTATGCTAAAAACCAAGCATGACATAAGAAAAAAAACATCCTATTTACATCCAAAATAAATTCTATTTAATATAAAGTTCAGGGCTTTTACAGTTTCCATTAGTCCCATAACAATTAAACTATTACTCTACATTAAAGCTAGCACCCTAATAGAGAAACTAATTTGATTTCACCACAGAAAATATGCCATTCTTAATTTAAAAGCCAAGAAATGAAGCTAGAATTTATCAAAAATGACAGAAGGGCTGAAGAACTTATAATCATATCATGAAGCAAGGAGACACACTAGCAGTCATTCATTTTGGCAAACTAATACTGACTCGCCTAAACTCAGTAAATATTTTAAGTAGATCATTTTATGTGAATGGCATCACCCAAAAAAGGAAACATTTTTTTCCAACCATATACAGGCGGGTCCCTGAATTAACTGGTTTCCAAACAGACCAGTAATCTCCTGGGAACCCAGCTGGGTATCTCCAGGAACTCCCTTTCCTTTCCTTCCAAATGCTAGGGGCTTTCCTCCTCTCCTCCAATTCCCCTTCCCCCCAATTCATCTTAATGCGTAATCTGGAGCAGCTGCCTCCCACCTTCTCCAAGGCAGGCATAGTGTAGGCTACAATTAACGGGAGTAAAGAGGGAACCCAACAAAACCAAGTGCTTCACTCCCTCCCAACAACCCCCACCCCCACCCCCTTCTATCACATACCTCCTGTTTCTCTCACCCTGCCTCCCACCCTCAAGGCCCAATTCTGCCCAGGTGATGAAATACCCAAAAAACACTCAAGGGAGCTGCTGAACTAGTAAAAAATGCAAATGGTGTTCCCAAGTACCTACCCATTACCATGTAAGCACACCACAGTCTTCCCTCACACACTCTTAACCAAGATGGGAAGAAAATCTAGTTATAAAGCAAAAAACTCTGAAAACCACAAAATGGATTATGGACTTGCTATAGACTGCCTTCCATTTGCCAGACACTGGGGTCAGAAACCTTAGTCAAAGAAATGGGATGGCAATGGAAAATAAAAGGGATGACAGGGCACTTGGCAAAAGGTCACAGGCCCTGGCACCATCTCCTTACTATCAGCCTGACCTCCAGAAGCCTGATCCCTACCAGGCAACTACCACAAGAGTGCATCAGAGGGCTCCCTACTCCTACAACTAAGTGATATATGTATGCTTTTTCCCTTTTATTATTTGTTTGTTGGGGTAGGTGGGGAAGGGGAGAGGATGGGGCATGTGTGACTAGCATCCCAAAATGGGGTCCAGGTAGAAAGGCTCTTTGCACAGAAACGACGTTACAATAGTTGAAGTTCTATAGTTCTACTCAAATAACACTATACTAAATGAGTATTATGGATTAAAGAGGATTTGTGGGTTGACCTGGGAATCTAGCCAACTAGGGCAATATTATTCTAGTTCCTGACCACTTACAAAAACCTTCAGAATAACAGCATGAAAAGCACTTTCCATTTTGCAAAGAGCTTTGTGTGTGTCGATTCATCTAATCTTCACAATAACTCTGTAAAGCAGGTGTTATCATCTCCCCCTTTAACAGAACTGAAGTTTAAGAGGTTAAGTGATGTACCAAAGGTCACAGAGCTAGCAATTATTCAAACTCAAGTCTTCCCAACTCCAATCTGTACATGCGAAGTCACAAAATCTTCATCAAACAACGTGCCTGAGCTCTTTCCATATCTCCTCAGTTGAGAATGACTTTCTCTAATGCCCCCCTCCCCAAAATTATCTTGTATTTAGGTTACTTCATATATGCTTAGGTATGTCTCCCTCTCCCTTCATCTTTGACAGTAACTTTCTCTTTTTTTGACTTTACCACCAAGGCCTACCTACCACAGTGCTTGGCATTTACTACTGAGCTTACTGTGCTGATGGCGTTTTGTAGGTGTAGTAAGAGCAAATGTATTAAAGACAACATTATTAGCTTGTACATAATGTCTTCTTGCATAAGATCCTAAGAAAAGGTATACTAGGAGAGGCAGTGTGGTATAGAAAAAAAAAACACTGGCTCTGCATCCATCCAACAAATTCTATCTCTAGTGGATAGAGCACCAGCCCTGGATTCAGGAGGAGCCGAGTTCAAATCCGACCTCAGATATATAACACTTACTAGCTGTGTGACCCTGGGCAAGTCACTTAACCCCATTGCTTAGCCAAAAAAAAAAAAATTCCATCTCTTTGGTCCTCAGCATCCTCAAACCCATCAAATGAAGGGGACAGGCCTTTGAGGTTCTTTCCAGCCCTCAATATATGACCTATGAGGTTATGTCCCATGAGAAGATAATATATCAGCCAAGGGAAAACAATTTACTGCTTTTTAATCATAAAAAAGCTAAGATTTAAATACAACAGAAACAAAACTAAAGGTTAGAAATGTGGCTAATCAGTGCTGCCTAAACTGGAGTTTTGAGTTTTAATCCCTGTTCTCTCACTACTTTGTGAACCTGAGCAAGGATTATATTGTACTGGGCCTCTATTCTCACTGGTAAAATTCAGGACACTAAAATCCTTTCTAGATTAAATCTATGATCCAGATTGTAAATTTAAAAACTGAACAAAGAGGCATTTAAGGTCTTAGATTTTATATTCAATTAAATGTTTTTCTGCACTGAATTTGAGCATTAAGCTATTTTAAATTAATTTGTCTAAGGTTTGCCCAGTTTGTATAATTATGGGTGACAGATAGTTTAGGCAGATTATATAAATCTGAAGGACAAGCTTCTCAAATTTAAGGAAAATCTATAAAAATGATTAATTTAAAAAAATCCTTGAGCTTCATTATGCCCTGCTTTACTGCACCATACATTAAGTTATACTTGAGAATGTATCAATCTTCTCAGTTTACACTATAACATACTGTAAATGTCAAATTATCTAACCAAAACAGCAATTCCTTCCATATAGTACATTAATAGCACCAGGCCTGACCTTTGGTGAAATACTGTTTTAGCCGCCCTCATCTGTGGAATCCCCTTCTCTACACAAATGGTTGAGAGTGCAGTCTCTGTTAATACAACAGTTTATGCTTTGGGATTCCAGCTCCATTCCTAGACTGTTAATTTTCCTTTGGCTGAATTCTTCAATAATAAAGAGTGCTGCCTCAGTCACACACACTAGACTGATATTCAGTAGTTCTACTTACCAATGTAAAAAGTTTGGGGTTTTGGGGGTTTTTTTTGTTTTTGGCAAGAGCAAATCTTTGTGAAGTGTTACAATTAACACTTGAGTTAAAATACCAAGTATGCAGGGTTTTCCTGGGGGGGAAAATTACTATGGAGGTCACAAAAAACAAACTACTCTATGTCTAATGTGTGTAGAAGTTACCTTACTTGAAAACCATTTTTGTTATTCCTTACATTTTGTCTCATCTCTTCAAACTAGAGGTACAGAGTAAATGGCAATGAATTTAGTCAAGGCACCTGAGAGAGGCTCCTATCTCTTCCATGTGACTTTAAAAAACTCACTTCTCTAACTTTCAGTTTTCTCAAAAGTGAGGGAGTTGATCTCTAATTTGCTTCCTGCTCTAAGTCCTACATGTCTGCTTCAAAACCCCATTGTGTAAAAGAAAGTACTACCTTAACACAGACAAGGGTCTGGTACAGTGGAATAAGATTGGTATGTACTTAGTTGGAGGGACCTTGGCTCAGATCCTGACTCTGTCCCTTACTCTGTAACCTGGACAAATAACTTAATTTCTGAGACTAGGTTTTTCATCTGTAAAACTGAGGGAAGCAAGCTACTACAGCTGGGTAGTAGTAGAAGATTAAGAGTTTTGGACTTGGAATCTGGAAGACCCGAGTTCAAATGCAGCCTGTGTAACCCTGGGCTATTATTGACCAAATCTCTCTGCCTCAGTTTCTTCTTTTATAAAATGGGGATAAATAATAGCACTTTACTCCAAGGATTGTTTTAGAGAACCAAGTGAAAATATTTGTATAGTATTTTGCAAACCTTAAAGCATTATATAAATGCTAGCTTTTATTATTATTTTTAATAATTAGTCAGGTCCCTTCCAACTCTACAATTCTAAATAAAAGCTATCAACAATTACTACTAAAAGAATCTTTCTTAAAAGCCAAGATTTCAAATACACACCTGAGAGAAGTAAAGTTTGGAAGAAAAATCAATTATCTAATATTTTTATTAATCCTAGGTAAAAGCATGGGAATGCTAACATTCTAAATGTTATTTAAGCTTCACCATCCCCACCAAAATAGGAATTATATCTATGATAATCTCTATGAATTCTTTATCTAGCTATGAAGGCAAAGTCTTACACAGTCACTTATATCTCAATGTTACTTCATGCATTATCAATGAATCAAATATACAGCCAAAAATAAAGCCTGTCTCCAACTTCCTGCTTTGAAGATACAAACTCTTAGGCTTGCTTCTTGAAGATGTTATAAAAATATTAAGATAATGCCTGTTAAATGTTCTGAGTTCCTCAGCATCAAGGTAACATGCCTCATTACATTATACTATTATGACTATTATCAATCGCCACCCTACTTCCCTGTAGTTATGACTCACGAAAATATTACAACAATCTCACTGCAAAAACTTTCAAATCCTACTTCCTAGTTTACTGGATATTCTATCTTTATCTCCTGTCATACCCACCCCCAAGTAAATTCATCAATTTGTTCCTATAGATGCTGGCACTAAGTTTTTGCACTATATAACTCCTATGTGTTAATTTTATTTTTGCTTTGCACTCTAAATAATAGTGCTTAGCACAATAAATCATTCTACTATGCTATTTTTTTCCCCAATTTACCTCACCAGAATGTTACATGTCATTCTCCCCTAATGAGGATCTGAGCAAGAAAACAAAAAAGCATAGGATGATTACTTAAGTTTACCAAACAAAGGAGGCCAAGCCATTGTTTCTGCCTACCTAAAATATAAATGTCACACTTGCTAAGTATATGATTACAGCCTACTTTTGATGTACTAACAAAAAGTTCTCCAACTCAAGTTTGTCCTCTTCCAGGTACCAGGTAAATATACATACACCTGGTAAAATTTTGACAGATTCTGAATGAGTGGCTCACTCCAGACACTCATCATATGGACAGGATGTTAATCTATTAAAAAGCCCAATTTACTGCTACTCCCCGAATACAACCTAAAACCCTCGGCTCATATAGTTTTAGAGGTCAGAATCAACTGCCAACTGAAACCTATTGCTTTAGTGGCAAAGGTGTATTTTTGCTCGTCTGGTTGTGAATGCTTCATAAACTTGATCATGGATGTGTGTACGTATGTACTCGGAGGAGCAGCCCACACTCCACTTTCTGCACACCTACCCTCGGGTTAATCGAATGATATCCCCGGGCTGGATAAGACCTCCGATTTCATCCCATACCGAAATAGTGATGCTTCCCGTCTTATCTGCTACTTTGCACGATCGTACTTCGTGGCCGTCTTTGGTTTTGGTCACTCGTCCTGCGAGAATTTAAAATATCCAGAGAGAGGTTGGGGGGGGGGAGATTCCGGTCATGTTATTTTAAGGAAGAGACTTTCGACGAGGGCTCCTCTCCACGTACTCGGGGAGGGTTGTTTTTTTTTTAGCCTTCCCCCAAAGGAAGGGGAGAAGAGACGACGAGGTCACCCCTTCCCTCCCACGGGGGAAAGGAGAAAGCTAACGAGTGGCACGGGAGCAGGTCCACATCTGGGACTCGGGGAAGCGGCCACGTGCGTGAGGACGGGGGGGGGGTAACGACACGCATGAAGCACCTCCCCGTGGGGAGGGCAGGGCGGGGGGAGGGGGGTGCAGCAGCCTGGGAAAGGAGGGGGTGTTGCTCCAGCGGCCGGGACCCAACTTACCTATCTCCAGGACAATAAAGACGACATTTAAGTTTTTCAGTCCGGGCTTAATATCTTTTATAAAGAAGTGCGGGTCGTTCGCCCCATTCATATTGAGAGCGGCTGCAGGTGCGGCGGCGACGGTGGTGGCGGCTGCTGCTACGGCTGTGACCCGGTTAGAGGACAAAGCATCCCACCCCTCGGGGGCAGGGGGCGGGGGGAGGACAGGCGAGGCTCGACCTTAGGCGGCCTAGAGGCTACAAAGAAGCCCTGGGGGGCGGGGGCGGACGGCGGCCGTCTAATCAACCCACCCGGGCTTCCCCCAAAGAAAAAAAAAGAGGAGCGATCGAAGCTGCAAAAAAACGGAAGGAGCCACGAAAAAGGGGCACCCCGGACCACACGGCCCGACTCGGGCCAACGCACCCGCAGCTACCCACTTAATGGAAGGGAGTAAAAGGAGCGCTCGCTGCAAACGCCCCGCCTTGTAAAAAAGAAAGCCGGGAAGAGCAGGCTCCGCGCTGCTCGGCTCGTGAGCCGACCTCCAGCCCTGGGCGCGCGCGGGCGCACACACACACACACACACACACACACACGCACACACACGCGCCGGGCCACCGGGTCCGCGAGCGTGCCAAGGGATCCGAGGAGAGACTGGGGGGAGGGTGGCCGGGTGAGGTGGGAAGGAGGCCGGCAGATCGAGAGAGTGTGCACTAAGCTCCAGCCCCAGGCAGCGACTGACCAATTCTGCCTCCCAGCCGCGGATCCAGGCAGTCAGACCTGGCTCGCCCCGCCCCTTGTGACGTCACAGGTGTCTCGTCATCACGCCGACACGTCCGCACAGCAGGGGGAGGGGAGAAAGCTGGGGGCGGGCCTGGGAACCTCACCCTCTTGCCTAAATTCTGAAGGTGACACTTGGCGTGCCCACCACTGTCTTTTGTCCCTTTTCGCCCTTCCCCCTCTCCTCTTACCTCTCCTCCTCCTTCCCCTTCCTTTTCCTCCTCCCCCTCTCTCCTCCTCCTCCTCCCCACACCTCTTCCCCTTCCTTTCCCTCCCCTCCTCCTCCTCCCCCGGTCCCTGGTCCTCCACGCCCTCTCCTCCTCCTTGTCCTTCTCCAGTCCTCTTCCTGTCCTCCTTCACCTAGATCCACACCTCCATCCACCTATGCACCTTCCCAGCCCTTAGCTCTAGAGGACAGACTGGAGATTTGGCCCCCTGGCGTGGTTGTAGAAGGGACTTGACAGAAGAGATTGAGATGGCATCTGTTGAAAATCAGATAATCAAACTCAAAAGGTTTTGAGCTGGAAAGGGCCCTGAGAATCCTTTAACACGTTTTACAGAAACTGAGGCAGAGAGAGGTGTGAAAGTCACCAAAGTTACACAGTCTCGAAGAAAAACAACCAGGATTCAAAGGCCGGTTGCTGCGGCTGTAAATGCCATGCTCTTCCCACCACACACACCCTAATTGTAGGTTTTGAAAGGGGAGAGTGGGAGGAAGGGAGTGGCTAGGAAGGGAGCACAGAGGTCCGGGACAGTCCTTGAATTTGTATCCTCTGCTCTTAGCATAATGCTTGGCGCCCAAAAAGAGCATTCATAGTACGGTAAAAGATCTGGAAGACTTTACAAATGAAAGAACCTGGATTGAAGTGCTTTATCCAGGATCAGAGGTAAAAAAAAAAACCCAAGATTTCAAACTCAAGTAAGGGTCTGACCATGTCACCCCTATCCTCACTTCCATAAACTCCAGTTGCTCCCTGTTACTTCCAGAATCAAATAAAAATCCTCTGGCCTTTAAAGTTGTTCACAATCAGTTCCTTTCCTGCCTTTCAGTCGTCTTTCACTTTGATCTATGTAATATCCAGCAACGCCCCGCTTTCTTGCTGTTCCTCTCACACCACACTCTCACAAACCCCCCATGCTGGGCTGACCCTCAAGTCTAAAATTCTCTCCCTCCTCACAACTCCACCTACCTTCCCTGGCTTCTTTCAAGACCCACCCAAATCTCACCTACCGCTAGAACTCTTCCCAGGTTCTCCCCACTGCTAGTGCCTTCTCTCTGCAGAGACTCTCATTTACACTGCTATGCCTATTGTTTGCTCGTTGTCTCCCCCTTTAGAATTTGAAGGGATTGTCTTTGCCTCTCAGTAGCCCCAGAGCTTTGGTGGGGATGAGGATGATAATAATGATTCGAGACCCCTAGGCCTGTGCCTCTATATCTATGCAGGAATAGAGAAAATGAGAAGTTATAAAATTTCTTCAGGAATTCTTTTACCTAGGGAGAATACAGTGACTCAGTAGCAGTAGCTGGGCCCAGAAATTTATCACCTTTTGACAAACAGCCTTTCACTCTTAGGTAGGCTGGTCCAAGGAAGGCTGGTTCACAGATAAGTCCTCTGGCCAGCACTCAACTTCATAGGTTGGGAAGATCTGTCAGATCCAGTACTTTACATAGCTCTGTAGAACCCAGGGTTAACTCAATGCCTTCCTTGCTGAGTAGCCAAGACAGGAAACAGAATTTTATTCTATTATGGAGTCACTGTTAGTGGAGAGCTAATATACATACTCTTTAAAAAAGAAAATTTCAATTCCAAGTAAGAAAATACAGAGATTTTCCATCAGCACATTGCATACATTTTTATACTATTCCAGAGGCTGACCACTACCAGTAGGAATGCCAGTGAAGGAATGGTAACAAATAGTTCAGTGACCTGCTAGTAAATGTTTAACAATGGACTCTCTCAGAAAACAAGACACACTTTAAACTTTAATCTGCATTATTAAGATTTTCTTCAATACTTTCTTAAGTCCAGACAATCAACAAAACAGTACATCACACCCTGATTTGTAACTTTTGCCAGTTTCTGCTGGGGAAATGTTTACATTTTGATCCTGTTAGAGCTGGTTCCAGGGCACCCCTGAGGCAATTGAGGGAAGCATTCCATTGCTTTCCACATTGTACATATGTTTTGCTCTCCTCTCATTTCTACTTTTCCTTTAACTCTCTTTAGATCACTGGGCTTGGAGTAAGGAAAACCTTGGTTTCAAAATCCTATTCTCTCTGACATTCAACTGGCTGTGTGATCTTGGGTAAGATACAACCTCTGTGAGTCTCAATTTGTTTATCTGTAAAATGGGATAATAATATGTATAATACAGGGTAATTGTGAGGTTCGAATGATAAAATAGTTTTAAAGCACTCTGCAAACCTTAAAATGCTGTATAAATTTAAGTAGTTATGATTCCTTCTCTCTCCTGTGACTTAGCCCAACCAATGGAATCAGTGCCTATCTCGGCCCTCATAGTGAGATGGTTAAAAGGTTGTTGACCTCATAAAACAATGTATCCACTTTTCCCACTATAATTACTTTAAAAATATTTGTAATTCTGATCTCCATAGTTACATTGCCGGGCTCATCAATGGTGCTGGGCTCATAGTTAATGCATAATAATAAATGCATGCATAATAAATCACCACTACTAAATAAAGTGCAAAGTGCATGACCTACTGATAGTGAATTAGTAGCCTAAGTTTCCTATTAGCCACTCAACACCATAAATTAGAGAAAGGGCACCTCTAGGCCTTCCACTTAATTTCATACAGCTGGAGGAGTTATAGTGCCCCCCCCCCCACACACACACATACACACAGAAAATCACTCCATTAGTGAGTTATTCTGGAGAGGTAAGGCTCTGGACTTGGAATCTGATGAGTTTTTGAATCCCAGCTCTGTCTGATCCTTACTAATTTTGGGACGGTGAGCATGTCACTTAACCTGTGTGACTCTTCTGTTTCTTCCCTCATCTCTAAGGTGGGGGTAATAGCACTTCCAATACCTACCTCGAAGGGTTATTGTGAGGGATGTTATATTAATGTGAGTTGCTATTATTACCTTGTTCAGAGGAGACCTTCTGGAGGTTTATGAATAAAGACCGATGACCTGTGAACCATGGGTTAATCAACTAAATGATAAGAAATTATCACTTTAATTAATCAACTGATTCATAATAGGTTATCACTCTAGTAAATTGTTGAAGAATGCCTACTTTTTAACACTTGCCCTAGAACCTTCTGCTTCTCTCTCACCAGCCCATTCCTCTCTTTCCTATTTCCAATTGTATTTCCCATCTATGTTACTCTTCCTGTCTTCCCCAGGTGTATGACTAACCACCTTTGTTTATGCCGTTTTGGCTCCTCCCTACTTCTGTGAGTGGCTGTCTTCCTCCTCTTCTATCTTTCAGTCCTCCCTCTTTTTCCCTTTTCCTTTAATACTTTCTTTTCCTCTCCTTCTTTCCCTCTCCACATTCCTCTAAATTCTACCCTTCCCTTAATTGAAACCATATCCAACGTAGAAAATTTATTCTCTCTTAGGACTTGTTGTCATAGTTAAATAAAGTTTGGTGTTTCACTTTTTAATTTAAATGTAAGTGAATTTCTGCCTTCAAGAGTCAGGCAACCAGAATGAGGAAGGGCAATGAATTTTGGACTAATGAGAAATAGTTGAAGAAAATGGGAATGTTTAGTCTGGAGAAAAAGAAGAAGCTACTTTCTGTAGCTGAAATGTAGTCACGTGGAAGAGGGTTTCAGCTTATTCTGTTTGGCCCCAGAGGATAAACCTAAGTGCATTAGACTGAAGTTGAAAAAAAGATAAATTTAAGAATTAGTTACATGCTAGGTTTAAAGAGAAGATAGTCTAGTCACCAGCAGAGGTCAATTGATAACAGTTTGACGATGAGAGTGCTCCATTAATATCTTCTGAATTCAGACCAGGATGGCCTCCAGCATCTTGGTTAGACCCTCACTGTGAACAATCAAGAATTGCATAGGATGGAAGACACCTGCCTCACTGGAGGACACTGCCAAGTTTATGAGCTCACAGAAAAACTGCATAGCAAGCAGAGATATTCAAAAGTGGAGTGGGAAGGCTTGGGGAGAGAAGTGCATCCTCTGCCCTTCAACTCCCTATATAGAAGGTCTTCAAGCAAAAGGCTGGATGACCACTTGTCAAGGATAATATAGAGAATATTCTTATTTAGTTTGGGAAAGAAGCCCTCTAAGGTCCCTTCCAAATCTAATTCTGTGATTCTGTGAAGAAGAGGGAAAAAATGAAGTTACCTTTTTAACTTATAGTTTTTATTTGATTTTTTTTCCTGTCTTGCATGCTTAGTTTAAAAAATAGATTCCCCTATAAATTAATCATATAAAGAAAATTATCCAAAAATGTTTAACCTGGTGTAGAGTGAAAGAGATAGTAGAAGGCAGATTCATTTTTTTGTGTACCAATTCTTTTCATATCATTAGAATCTATTAATTGAAGTTGGGATAGGAGTATTTTAAGAAAATTTTCAGATTTGAATTTCTATGCTGCATATTTAAGAATAAACAGGTTGAAGAAACAAGATGGTAGTCTAAACTTAAGGATGATTTTAAAGATAGTCTTCCTATCATGATCAGGCAGGGGCCACTCTAGTAGACATGGGAGCTTTGACTTGCTCCATTTCCACATGAGACTGGTTCACCCTTCCTTAGACCACCTGGTAGTCACCTGCCCCTGGGGGCTCAGAATATAAATGTTGGAATTAGTGCAGCCACCTGATCAGCTTTAGTCCACTGTAGTAAGTCCTGTACTCAGGAGATGGTCCAGCCTGTTACCCAAGTAACAGAGATTACAGGTATTTACCACCACATTTGGCAATTATTTGGAACAGTAACAGAAATGTGAAGAATGTGTTACTGAAGGATCTGAGTGTTTGAAACCAGAATTATTTCTACATTTTGTTCAAAAGTAGGAAATTCGATCCGTGGTTAACAATAGAAGAGGAACAAATTCAGAGCTCTGTAGGGAGCTGGAAGAGGTGTGGTAGGGTAAAGAGAGTTAACAATTCCCCAAGCTGACAACCATCCACCAGGGAAAAGTGTTAGGAGCTGTGAGCAGCTGGGAAGCATTTTGCCCCCCTAACTGTACTAAGTTTTCAACCAGACTGGACCATTCTAAAACCCTCCCTGCCCTTAAGACAAAGTCTATGCCCAGTCGTGAAGATTGACAGCTTAGAGGAAGTATTCTCCCTACTGTAACCTCCCTTCCCCCATAGCAAAGAGCACACACACTATCAGCCCCTACTTCCTGACTGATGCAAGAATTCTGAGAAATGAAACAGCAACCAGGCGCTATAATTAAGTCAAAACTTTAATTAATCACTACTTGAGAAACAAGATGGGTGTGAGCAGCCCTAGAACTGTCCTACCCGTCTTAAAAAATCCACAGAAAACTACTACTGCTGCTGTCTCTGCTAACTTCAACAATAGAACTGGCTAAAGGGAAAAAACAAAAAACAAAAATAAAAAACTTAGAACTATAACTCAGCATCAAAACCCACATTTCTTTAACATGTAAGGGCTTTCAAATTGCTTTTCTCTCAGGCAAGCTGTGAAGTAAGTAATTCAAGTATTGTTTGCTCCAGAGTATCTGAGAAACTGACTTACCCAAGGTCATGTCAATACATCAAGGACTTATGATTTCATTGGTATGTGAACACCCTTTAGGAACAATATATCTTAAGCTGTATGAAAATATAAAGAACCATAGAACGTCAAAGTTGGACAGGCTCTCGGGGGGCCATCAGTTAATCAGTCAACAAGCATATATGATGCATTGGGGATACAAGTACAGAGAATGCCACAATCTACTCAAAGGAGCTTACATTCCAATGGGGGAGACAATAAGTACATATGTAAATTTATAGCCATATAAGTATAGCATTCATAAATCCAAATATGTTCAAAATAGTCAAATACAAGGTAACTTGGGAGGGATGCAACTAACTGTTGGGAGGATCAGGAAAGGCTTCATGCAGATGGTGCTTAAGTTGTGCCTTAAAGGAAGAGAAAGATTCTGAGGGAGTAAAGAGGGAGTACATCCCAGGTATATGGGATGGCTAGTGCAAAGACTGACAAACATGTACATAGACAGAAGCAGAAAAATACCTACTCAAGGAAAGAAACAGCTTCAAAGCACTTGACCCCTTGAACTAGAAAAGAATGCCTGTTATGGGTGCCAGAAAGACTTTCAAAAACCATGCAATCATAGATTTAGAGATGGAAGAGATTGTAGAGGTCACCAAGTCCAACTTCTTCACTTTATAAATGAAAAAAAGCTGAGAGGTTAAGGATGTTGCCTAGGCTCATATAACTAGTAAATGTATATGAGACGATTTGAAATCAGTTTTCTTTACTCCAAGGCCAGCACCTATACACTGTTCCATCTAGTTATGAGTTCACCCTTTGCCATTTTCTATATATGTGCTTCACTATCATTATACTCAATAACTAAGACTACTCTCCCATGTACCTTGTGGGAAAACATATACCTGGCTTTTTAGAAGGAGGCTTTGTACCAAAAAATCACCTCAATAAACATGCATTTCTAAAAACCCAATGAAATTTGGTCACCTGGTTGTCAATGGATGCATACTTTTAGGTGCATATGAAAAATATTACTAGAAACTCCAGCCTCAAGGTTACCCCTAGAACCCTAAAGAGAAAAGTAGTCAGCCACCCTCTGAGACCACTGACCATCAATCTGAAGGATAATTGGGGAAGTAGCCTCAGAGTGGTCACTACTCTTCAGGCCCTGTCTTCAGAGAGTGTATGTTCTAACGGAGAGATTAAGCCATGTCTTGAAAGAAGCCAGGAAATCACAGAAGCATCTGCCCCTGTACCTGTGATGTTATCATTATTATTTATTTTGCCTTTTGTTAAATAGCTATGTGTATGATATAATGATATCATTACTGTAAGTGACTTTTTTGTATAAACAGAAATATACTGAGGAGGCTTGAGAACTATAATGTGAGGAGAATGAAGGAAAAAGAGGGGAAGGAGGATATTCTCCCAAAAAAGTTAATCCTAGAACCTTGAGAAAACTTAAATTGTGACTTCATAGTGGTAAATCCTTCTCTGGCAGCCAGACTTACAATACTTGTTGTTTTGAGGAACGGCTTTGTAAAACTCTATATAAATGTGAGCTGTTTTTTATTATGTTATGTCCCTAGAACATAGGCTTTTAAATTTAGAGCTAGAAGGGGCTTTAGCTATCTCCAGTCTGACATCCCTCCCAATTTTATAGATATATAATCTGAGGCCCAAAGGGGTAAACAGATTTACTCAAGTTTCCTCAGTAAGTAATAGAGTCAAGATTTGAACTCAGGTCTTCAGTTTTCTCATCTATAAAATGAACTGGAAAAGGAAATGGCAAACAATCCAGTATCTTTACTGAGAAAATCCCAAATGGATCATGAAGAGTCAGATGCTCTGGCTCCAGAACCAGCACTGTGGCCACAGCCCCATGCTTCCAGTATCTTCTTATTAAGAAGACTGTTATCTGTTGAGTTTTAGAGGTTTAGGGGTGCTGGGACCCCAAAATCACAACACATAGGTCCTGTCCGAATGAATTCTACCCAAGTGTTCTTACAGACAAAGACAAGATTTATTAAAGATCCACCATATTGTCCAGACTTAAGGAATCTAAGCATTTGTATCACTAATACAAGCAACCCAGATCTTAAGAATCTGAGCCCTTGGCTACACTCTTAAAGAATCTGAGCACCTTAATGAAGGCCAGATGGATCTTATATACAGAAAGACTGTGGGAGGGATCCAGGAGTGGCCAGGTAGTTTGGGGTGACTAAAGGAAGTGACAGAACACCAGGGATGGACCACATGGCCAAGGGAGAATGAAGTATAGATAGGATTAAGGGTAGGAAGTAGATGGGGGCCATAGGGAGGTAATGGAGGGCTAGGCTAGGTTAAAGGTAACAGAGAATTGGAAGATTGGGTGTAGGCAATAATGAAAAGCCAGTTGATAGGATTATAGCCTCAGGCAAAAGCCAGAGATTTGGCCATGTGGGAAAGTCCAAGACTTTTCCTTTTTGGGGTCCAGATCCCAAAGACATGATCTTTTACTTTTAGAGGTTCAGATCCCATCCCCATTAGATCCATTTTATCATGTTCTTCTCAAGGACTATACAATGGGACCACTTTAAAATGGTATCATAATTAGTCTTCTACTTTCAGTAGTAAACCTACTTGGAAAAGGAAGTACTGGACTCCATTACTGTAGAAGTTATTTTAAGGGTAGCATAGCTTTAACTCATTTATTTTCCCTTTTCTATGTAAGTTTATTGCAGTAGAAATTTCTCCTTTTGGGGAGATCATTCTTCCTTTCTGGTAGCTTGTTATCCAAAAATGTTAACTTATTTTACAGTTCTCTACTATAGAATCTTGCCATGACACTATTTGTTATTGATCACATATATTCAATAAAGCTGCAATATAAAACACAGTTGCCTGTATTATAAATTTTCCCCCCAAGGTCGCAGTTAATTGAGTTCCAGTTAATAAGAAGTTTTACAGTAAATGTTACTTTCAGGTTCTACTTTCTGGGAATGTTAAGGTCATTTATTGTTAAAAAAGGTATTTGTGGAAGTGGAAATGAAACAGTCCAACCTATTCTATTTAACATTAGAAAGTGCTAGTAAACTTAAACCAACATTTTGTTAGCATTAAATAAGTAATTAATTGAAATATCACTGGGAAGCTCCAAAACTCTTGCTTTCATTTAAAAAGAAAAAGATTCAAGGAAAAGATTCTCATTAATATTTATCACCATCTGCAACAATTGCTGCACTGATCATTACCCCATTTCTCAGGAAGTCTGAAGCAACAGTTTTTCTTGGAAATATGTAAACCACCTCTCATCACTATCCCTTTTTCCTGACAGGAAACATTCCATTTTGGGTTTCATAACATCATCAGTAAAATTCTCCATATTATTGTTATTATTTAGTGAATTGCAGAAACAACTTCAATGACCAGAAGATATACAAAAGAAAAATAATTTATAAACTCAAGACCAACTTACTAGAGGAAGTAGTAGACTTGTCCCTAAAAGAAAAAAGGGGAGAAAAAAAAAAGAAAATCAAAATTAAATAATGACCAGAGGTAAGCAACTGGATAACAGCTTATAGAATCATGGAATTGTAAAATGTTAGAACTGAAAAAAGGCAAAAATTCTACCCCTAGACCATTTGAGAGCATTTATGAGATCAGTTGAAAGAAATGAGATTGGTTAGCCTGAAGAAGTTTAATAGCTTTCATGTATTTAAAAAGTCATCATCAGGAAGAGATTGGATTTGTTCTGCTCAACCCTAGAGGACAGAACTAGGTAGTACTTGTAAGAAGGCAAATTTAAGCTATGTGTAAGGAAAAGCTTCTTAATCATTAGAACTATCCTAAAGTGGAACATAGTATCCCAAGCAGCAGAAGGTTCCTGTCTCACTAGACGTCTTTGGGCAAAGGCTCATTCATAGATAGCCACTTGTTAGGTGTAATGAAAAAAGGATTATTTTTCAGGAATATGTTGACTAGATGTTCATTAACATCCCTTTCAACTCTGAAACTCAATTATTCTATGTTTTCGAAATACAGATACTTTGTGATCTGCATTGCTGGAATGAGATGCTGAATTCATGAAACTACTAAAGTGTTGAAGTAAGTAGAAGGGAGCTATTACTGAAGGGAATTCTTATTAGCTCTTTTCTTGGTCATCCATCTTTTTGATGATATCTTCCACATCACTTCTTGGCAATACATTTTAGCAAATTAGCACCCACAATAATTTCTCCCTTAACCTTTGAGTGGTCTATATGTTTGATTATTTAGAGATTATGGTATTGCATAATTCATAGCCACATAGCATCACTGGAAGAAAATGTGAATTCTCCAAAGGATCTGGGATTTTTCTTAGAGTGGGAATTGGGAAATTCTCGGCATGGGAATTTCCTCCACCAATATAGATTATAATCTATCTATAATGTAAGTGATAAGTCCTAGGACTAGGCACTTGCCTGAGGAACATAAAGTCAGTGGCTTAGGGTCACATGGCTATTAAGTGTCAGAAGGGAAATTTGACCCCAGGTCGTCCCAATAGTCTATCCATATCCATTATGCCAGACTGTCTCTCATCAAAATAAGGAGTTTTGTTTCATGGAGAAGCATGGGGTCATTGAAATCATTGTGTAGTTTCCCAATGAAATACAGCCCCCTCTCTTTCTTCAATTTAATTCTGGGCCCAGCTTATTCTTCATCTTCAGTGTGTGTCCAAGTTATATGATCCTGACTGAACAATTTCATGAGCTGTTCATCTAATTGCATATAATAATCGAGACAAAAGACTTGCTTCATCCACTTTTATTGTCTATATAGATAAAACTGAATTTTCTTTTTCTGTTCCTTCCTTCCATTCTTCCTTCCTTCCTTCCTTCCTTCCTCTCTTTTTTATTGATTTTTGGACTACATTTAAGGACCTCTTCAGTGTTTCAGTATTTCACGTAAACTACAGTGTCAAACCAAAACTAGAACATTAGAGGAATTTATTTTCTATAGGGAGTCTCTCTCCCTTTTAGATTGTGTGCTGGATATTCTACATAACAATGACAACCAATTTTGGCAAGCAAAAATCTCTCTGCTTCACTTGATATTGATAATGAGAAGATCATCAAATAAGGTTCTCTTTTTCTTTGAATTGATCAAAGAATCTCGTATGAACTTCTCTTCCATAGAGAAAACACCCATCTTATTGAAGAACAGCCTTTAAGGATGTATTTTGCTCCATTGAATGAAATGCTTTTAAAAAATAATCAACAAACAATAAACATAGTGGTATCAGATTTTCCAGACTTTTCAGTCAATTGCATAACTATAAAAATATCATTTGCTGTGGAATATTCTTTAGAAAAGCCTGCCTATTCCCTTCTCATCTTTTTATCAAGGATGTCCTTAAATACATGTATAGATTATTTGCATGAAGATTTTGTAGAGGTGAGAAAGTTGGCATATGGGTTGGTAGTTTTTGATGTTCCATAAATTGACTTTTTTGGATATTAATACATCTTTGGGTTTTTTTCTCAAAAGAAAGAAAATAAAGACAAGAACAGCTAGATCAAACCTACCATATACAGAGGGAGTCAATCTTTCAATGCCCCTGAAATTTTGTCATCTCCAGCATACATTCCTTCCATGTATTTTTGTTTGACCCAGCTATGCTTCTTGTCTATGATTTTGTTTTTTTGATTTTTGGGGGTGTGTATGTGTGTGTGCGTGTGTGAATGTGCCATTTCCATTTTTTCTTGACATACATTGGAAGCTGTGATGCTACATACAAATGTGGTGGCTCTGGTTATTGATAGTTTATTGTAAAAATGTTGATTCTTTTTTTTTGTTTGTTTTCATTGGTTTGTTGATCTAATTCCACTTTCATCTTTAAGTGCTCTTTGGAAGAACTAGCTGAATTGGATCTCATGGCAAACTTTCTCCAAACCTGTTTTCTTTTCACTGCTTATTGCTGTATTATGAGTCAATACTCATAAGCTTCCAAAATGTTCTCTGTAAGGTTTTGCAAATGAGTCTATATATAGGGCAGCTAGTGTTGTTCTTTGTTGGCTCTCTCCCCTATTGGCAACTACATCAAGATTCAAGTTGTATTTGTTGGCCAAGGTGGTTTCTAGGTGATTTGGGCCTCCTTGTGGCATTTACTTTACACGGCCTAAAATTCAGTAGGAAGTAGTTAGTGATGGTCCATAGTAATATCTTTTCTTTTATCCATTTCCATTTTCAGCTTTGTCTAAATAGCCTGTTTAATTTTGGAAAATCTAATTAGCCACTTGAGGAATAGGGCAGTAACAACATATGAGGAAATATGACAACCAAATTTAATAACAAGATCAATTCACAGTGAAAATTTTGAGGTAGAAAGAATAAGGATGAGTCCAATACCTCCCAAGTCAGTAAAAACCTAGACCTGCAAATTTCTTCTTCCTCATGCTTCATCCTCCTTCCTTAGTGCAATGCCCAGGGTCTATGTGAACACTATTCTTTCTCTCTCTGTCTGTCTGTCTGTCTGTCTGTCTCTGTCTGTCTGTCTGTCTGTCTGTCTGTCTCTCTCTCTCTCTCTCTCTATATATATATATATATATGTATATACACATATATATACACATATACATATATGTATATCCTCTTATAAAAATTTATAACTATCAGTTGACTGAAGATGACTTGAAATGTGTGTCTCTAGTCCTAACCTCTCCTTAAACCCCTAGTTTCATATTTCCAACTGCTGATCAGTATCTTCATCTGAATGTCCTATCTGCACTTCCAAATCAATGTGATCTAATGGAATTCTTCATTTTCTTCCCCAAATCTGCAACTTTCCCTTACTTCCCTAGTCCTGATAATAGTACCATCATCCTCACAATCTCCCAGCTTCAGAACTTAACTATTTTCTTTTCTTCATTTCCCACATCCAATCAGTCACCAAGTCTTGTCTCTTCTACCTCTACAGTATTGCTCACACCCATTCTCTCCTCTCCATTCACACTGCCACCACACTAGTTTCAAATTCTCCTTACCTCTTACCTATACTATTGTGAAATCTTTTTAGTATTCACCTTACCAATGCTAAGGAGATAACTGGATGCATATTGACTTCAAGAAGATTCTAAAAAATCTTGGGAACTGATACTGCACATCAAAAGAGATTTTAAAAATATCTTACAGTCACATAAGAAATTAAACAATATAGCATACCAAAAGAAGACAGCTTACAATATCCTCCATATATTAAAGTCTTTCTTTGTGAACTTAGCTCAAATAACTCTAAATCACCAAGATTATTTAAAGATATTATCATGCCCAGGAATCAGTTACTCTCCTTTATCCATCTTGGTAAGGGCAGGTAGCTCAGAACTTTATGGGCAATCAACATAATCCCGGAGGGAATCTGACCCTGAGCCCATATTTCACATTATGCTGCTTGGCTAGAGGCTCTCAGGGTGCACCCAGTAAATCAATCAGAGAACTGAAATCAGAGAATGGAATAAATCCTCAGGTATTCATCTTTTTGTGACTTCCCTGTATATTTTGGAAATAAGACACTAAAACTTGTAGGACTGTTTCAGAAGGGGCTGTGGGGTTAGAGGATGAGTTATCATTTATTGACATCTAGGTTGTCTCCTGGCTTGACATCTAGCTTTCTCCTCCTCTCTGACACATGCTCAAGGAACATTTATTCCATATATATTTATATGTGTACATGTTGTCTCTCCCAAGGGAATGTTTGCTCCTTGAAAGTAGGGATTGTTTAATTTTTTTGTATTTATGTCCACAGTGTCCTACATAGATATTAATATATAGTAGTGCTTAATAAGAGCATTGATCTAGAAATTTTAGACCATTGTGGCATCTCTCTTACTTCCATGACCTCAAAACTATCAGGTTTAAGGTTTCCAGGTGACATCCCTGGTTTTTTCTCTTCCCTGTCCCAATCTCACTGTGGGAGGTTGATGTGTTGCCCTAGTTTAGAGGTATCAGTCCTGGTTCCAATGTAAAGGGAGGAGAGGATGTCAGTAGACTGCCCTAATACCCTTCCCTTGTCATTCCTGTCTTCCCATCCTTTGAGTGTCTCCACTTAAGCCTTGCTGTTAGTCTCTTCCTTAAACATACCAAATAAAAGATTCATTGTCTTCTTAGTATTCATCATACGTGGCACCCCTCTCCCATCTCTGGGCCTTTGTACTGGTTGTCCCCTCATGCCTGGAAGGAGAAGAAAGACGGAAGGAATAATCATTTATATAGTGTCTAATATGTGCCAAGCACTACACTAAGTGATTTTGCAAATATTATCTCATTTGATCTTCACAACAACCCCACAGGGCAGGTGTGATTATCCCCACTTCTCAGTTGAGGAAACTAGGGCAAAGAGAGGACAAAGCTGCCCTAGGGTCACAAAGCTAACAATTGTCTGAGGGTAAATTTGGACCCAGGTCTTCCTGGCTCCAGACCCAGCTCTCTATCCACTGTTGTATCACCTATGGAGATGTGGATAAAACAGTAAACCATACTGGGGGTTCCATCAGTCTATTAGTAATGTAGTTGAACTTCCAGAGATTCCAGGTTTAGGAGTGCCTTGAGGAAGCAGTCTCTTGTACCTATACGAGAGGACAGATGTGGGGAGGTAAGCCCAGGGGAAATATTGCTTTACTTTTCTCCCCAGACAACTGTGTGAGTTTAGGAGATCCATCAGAGCCTCCATAAGAAAGGTCTTATTCTCAACCAAAGTTGAGAGCAATGTCCCCAAGTAGCTGAGAGACACACCAAAGACAAACCAGGCAAACCATAGAAAGGTGGCTTCAGAATTCTACAAGGACACCAATTCTTGAAGTCTAGCAGAGTGTTCCACTAAGGGCAGGAAAGATTTCCAGATAACCAGGAACTGTGAGTTGACCCTTTGGCCACATAAGCTCTTTCAATTTGAGCCTGCTCTCCTCAGGGACATTTTGTGTGCCAGGGTGTCCCCACTTGTATGTGGGAAGTAGAGGAAAGGAGTGGTGAAGAGGATGATTCTGTAGCAATTGTCCTTGCTATAATTGCTTAGTAAATATTCTTTTTCAAGGTGAATTAACTCTAGTTGATAAATCAATCAATGAGAAGCACACTCAGAAAGGAGCCATAATCATTGACCTCTGGGGATGCAACCTACCAATGCCAGTGGAGGTTGGGTAAGTAGCCCCTAGGGGGTGCTACACTTTTGGCTGAATAATGTTTGTTGAATGGAATGGGGTAGAGTATAATAATTATTTTTACATTTATAATGAAGTCTCTAACCCACCCCTGACACATGCAGAACTGTGTGAAAAGTCACTTAGCCTCTCAGTGATCTAGGTAGCTCTCTGACATACTATATTACAGTAGAACAATTTGAACTCATATCCTCCTGAATCCAGGGCCAGTGCTGTATCCACTGCACCACCTAGCTGCCCCTAGAACAATCTTACTGGCAGAGCTTCCCATACCCTTTTAATCACAGGTCTACCCCCTATCTATATGCCTTTTTGTTGCACTTTTTCTTTAAGGGATTAGAGCACTCTGAAGTATTAAATAGCTATTTTAGTATTGATTCCCAGAGAAGAAAGCAATTTAAACTTTAAAAATCAAGGGAAGGCTGGAATATTTCCATAAAAAGGTCAGATTTTTAAGTACACTGTCTGTAGACTGAGTATATTTCCATAAAATCACTTTAGCACTCTTAAAAGTATCTTCTACTCTTAGTGTCATGATATACATGTGTACACTATATATGCGTGTAATTTTTTAAAACCGTGTAAGTGGTAATCCCTGGTAGCCATCAAAGCATCAACTAATCCAAGCAATAGGACAATTCTAACAATCCATTCCAATAAACATGCATTAATCTCCTACTATGTGCAGGGCATGGTGCTAAAAGCACTGGGGATACAATTAGTAAAAAGAAGGACAGTCCCTGCCCTCCAGGATCTTACAATCTAAAGGGGAAGACAACACACAAAAGGAGACAGGAAGTGGAGGAGGAAGCAATGGGATACCAGGAAGCATCTTGATTTTTGGAAACCAGGCAGGGCAACAGACAGGCAACTCCAGTTTCTACCCTATATAAAGGACGGCATTAGGAGGAATTTCATACTTCATATTCCAGCCATCTAATCAGAAAGGAAAGGAGGCTGAGAGAGGTGGTGTCAATCAGGATTTGAGTTAGCAGTATGGTGGGGCATTAGATAGAGTCTTGGGCCTTAAGCCAAGAAGACTTCCCAAGTTCAAATCTGGCCTCAGGGACTTATTAGCTGTGTGATCTGGGGCAAGTCACTTAATCCTGTTTGCCTCAGTTTCTCATCTATAAAAAATGAGCTGGAGAAGGAAAAAGCAAACCACTCTAATATCTCTGCCAATAAAGTCCCAAATGGGATCTTGAAGAGCAGGACAAAACTGAAACAAGTGAACAACAAAAGCTTGTTCCAGGAGGGACATTTTATAATCCGGCCCCACTTTTCTAAGATCAATCAGAATCAGAGTTCCATAATCCATTAATGCCAAAGGAACATTCTTGGAAGTGGAATGATGGGGAATGCCTGTCTTTCAGTGATAGCCTTATTTTTATTATTATTTATTGGTTTTCAAAATAAGGCGTCCACACAAAACAAGAAAGATAAAACTCTGGATCCTTAACAACTAGCAAGTGCCAAGAAATAGTAAGGAATAAGACAGAGCTATGGGTAAAAAGCTTGGGAACAAATGATTGAGATGGCTTAATTATTAGGTTGCTTCATCTGCAATGTGATCTGCAGAAAGTAATTGAGTGGGTTTTAAAAAAAAATGAGTCAGGTATAAAAAAAAGAGTAGATATATGTGAATTTAATTTAAATAGTGAATGAGACACAAGGCAAAATTGTGAACAGTTTTGAAGATACAATGTCAAGAATCTAACATTAGAACTGAAGGCATATTATAGATTAGGACTAGACAACTTCAAGATTACACTATAAGAGAATCATTTAATAGAAATTGTTGGGAAAATTGGATATCAGCATGGTGAAAAATGGGATTAGATCCACAACTCACAGCTTGTACTCAATAAATTGCAAGTAGATGAATGATTGTTGTAGGGCCCATTAAACCATGACTGCCACAATTCATTTCATAGTAGTTGGTTTGTGGGGTTCTTTTTTCACTCTTTTTTATGATGTGTAAAGGATATGTTTACTTCTCTGAATTTGGTAACTACAAGTGCCTTCCTTCCCCTGGGAAATGTAAATGAATTGATGTTACTTGCTAGACTGTGTACCTGCATACGCACATTTAATACATAGCTCTACTCTTGACTAAAGTTCTCTTCTCTTGTTAAGATCTCTGTGTATTAAAAGTTTATTTTGTCATTCTTTACATCCCTACTTCCTTTCAAGAACCTTTTCTAGGTTTTGCTTTCTGTTTTGCTGTAGATCAGTAGATAATAATGTAACATCCTCTCACTTTTAGGTTCATGTATATGGAGCAGGTATGGTCAATTTTTGTATTGGAAGCATAGGTATAAAACGGCTAGTGTTTATTAATGCCTCTCGAAAAAGAACACAACTCTCCAACAACAGGCTTGGACTAGGAACCCTGGACTAGGAAAGTTCCCTCTTGCTTCTGTGTTGTACCCACTTTGCTCTCATGCCACAAATAAAAGGCCATCAGGCAACCTAAGAAGAAGGTCAACCTAGGGTGTTTATAAGAAATAACAGTAATTCTGGCAAATGAATTCTTTAACAGGGAAAAAAAACCACAATGAAGTAGAAGTAAGGCAGAGGTAAGGTAGGGACTTCCAGTTCCCCTATTTCTTCAAGAGGAGGCTGGTTTGTCACTTGGTGCTCCTGATAATAGAGAGATTGCCTTGATTTGAACACACATGCACACACCCCTTAGTCACACAAATCTCCATTTATAAGTCATAGCTCGTGGTCTTGAAGATGGGAACTACAGATATAGTAGCCAGTGTCTACCACAATCATGGTGCTGCTACCATGAGATAACCACTACCTCTCCCTTCTACTCTCATTCTTTGTAGAGAGAACTCCTACCATACAAAAGAAAATATTGACACTTCCTTCTGAGGGCTAAACTTGTTTCAGTTTCCTCTCTTCTCAAACTGGGAAAACTACAAATCCCAAAGATTTTGTGGACAGCCAACTCCTTGCCAAAGGTAATTACAATAACTTAAGGAATTACCCTTCTTAAAGGTCATTTTAATGGTAGAAACTTAAAGTCTCAAAGAAATTAAATTCTAATGGTAGGATTTCAGGTATCTATAACAAACCACCTAGTACAAATTTGGAGCCAGAGTACCTGACCTAGAGTCCTTTGATTCACAACATGTAGGCAGTTGCTTATTCAGAAAGCTAGCAAAAATCCTGTCCATGAAAATCTAGGAGGAAAAAAATTATTTCATAGTGACGATCTTCTTTTATGAAATAATTTTTCACTTTATAAAAGGTTTCACTGTAGGCTTCCTTTAAATATCAGTCTCCCCTAGAGAATTTTCAATAAGGTTCAGTTTGCAGGGATGCCATTTACACACAATTTTTCCCCAGGAGTAAATCTATTCCATTCACTTATATAACCATAGTTACATATTATTCTGAGTTTACCTTCATTTCTATTGTTAATGGGGGAAGGGCATGGCATCTACATCTTTTTATTTCTTGGTAATGCCATTGTGCTTAGAACCCCAATATGGGTTTGACATAATTATTTATGATGCTGATAATAATAATAATTCCCTCAGCCCAAATAAAATTGTTTATTCTATTATTCACAGTCTGAATAATAGATAATTAGATATAGTGAATTTCAAATCATCTCTTTTTGCTTCTTATGAGCAGTTCTAATAAGGAAGGAGGCACGTGAATACAAGTAAGGGAAGTGAGTTAAAACTCTTGACTAAAGTGAGGTTTGACGGTAGATTTCAATTATCTGTATGTTCTCTGGTCCTAATTAACATGAGTCATAAATAATGGATCTCTGTATTTAAAAGCTAGGTGGTAATGTAAATAGAGCACTGGACTTGGAATCAGGAAGAGTAGGCAAGTCACTTGACCCCTGCCAGCCTTAATTTCCTTATCTGTAAAATGGAGATAATTATATCACCTACCTCCAATGCACTTTGTGAGGATAAAAATGAGATAATATTTACAAACCTTAAAGCACTATAGAAATGTTAATTATCATCATCATCATCATTGTCAATACCAGATCAAATTTATATATATAGGGCTTACCATTTACAGCATTCTTGCTTCATGATGCCTCTGTAAGGCAAATAATACAAATATTACTATCCCTTTTCTATAGATGATCAATGTAGCATAATAGACAGAATGTTGGGCTTTAGAGTCAGGAAGACTTGGGTTCAAATCCCACTAATGGTACTTATTAGCTATATGATCCTGGGGAAGAAATAATAATAGTAACTAGCATTTAGATAGTGCTTTAAGGTTTGCATAACACCTTACAAATATTATTTCATTTGATTCTAAAAACACTACTTGTCAGGTGGGATTATTATTATTCCCATTTTGTAGATGAAGAAACAGAGGCAAACAGAGGGTAAATGATTTGCCCAAGTCACACAACTAATTTGAATTGAAATCTTCTTGACTCCAAATCCATCATTCTATCTACTGTACCTACCACCCAGCTGCTTCATGGCATCTAATTTCTGTATGCCTCAAGTAATCAATTCCTCAAGGTATTTACTAAGATTTAATGGATACATTAAAGATACATCAATCAGGAGTGTGATGGTAAATGTTTAAAAACTGACTCTCTGGGGAAAAATATATGCATGACACACTTTTAAATTTAACCTGCATTGTTAACATTTTCTTCATTACTTTCTCAGGTCTAGACAATTAAAGAAAAACCAATAAACCATGCCCAGGGTCACACAACTAGTCAGTGGCAGAAATAGGACTAAAATCCAGTTCTTTCTGATGAGGTCTAAAGGTTAGGGGTGCTGGGACCCTGAGATCACAACACATGGGTCCTGCCTAAGAGAATTCGATCCAAGCCTTCTTTCAGCCAAAAAAAAAAAGGTTTATTAAAGATCCACCATATTGTCAGACTCTTGAGAAATCTAGGAGTCTGCAAGTATTGGCTAGATTCTAAGAATCTGAGCAGTGGCTAGATTTTAGGAATCTGAGCATCTTAATGGAGACAAAATGGACCTTATATACAGAAAGACTGTGGAAGGGATCTAGGTGTGGCCAGTAGTTTTGGATGACTGGAGGAGGGGTCCAAGGAAGATCTGAATGGGAGTGACCAGTAAGCTGAGGTGAGCAGGATTCCTAGGACCTGGACAATGGAGCCTAACTAGGATTAAGTGTGGGAAATGGCCGGCTGGCATGGAGATTGGATATAGCCGCAAAGAAAGGCCAGTTGATGGGATTATAGCCTCAGGCAAACACCAGAGATTTGGCCATGTGGGGAAGTCCAGGAGGTCTAGATCCCATCCTCATCATTTCCATTTCAAGGTCAGTGATCTTTCCTCTATAGCATTTTGTCACTTTGCCATTTTATACTGGTAACTATCCAGAGTGCCGCAGAGAAGAAAATCCTTGTTGGTATAACCAAATTTGGGGGCTGGGGAGAGTAGAAGATTTCAACTGTAAACATTTTTAATGCCCTTGAGCAATAGTGACTTACTTTCTCATCTCTGTCATCTAAATAGTAATCATTTATTCATGCAGCAAGGATATACTTTATAAAAATTTAAAAACAGAAAGGTTTTTACAATTTTTTTTAAAGTATATCAAAGCCACATAATTCATAAGATCATAGCTTTAGAGCTGGAAGGGACACTGGAGGTCATCTAGACTAACCACTTCATTTTACAGAGAAGAGAGGTCACTCAATTCGACTGTAATTAAGCAGTAAGAATATTGCTTAGGCAGTAACTTGGGCAGTAAGTAACAGGACCAGATTTGAGGATTTAAACCCAGGCTACCTACGACTTTAGGTCTAGTATACTTTCCACTACATCACACACACACAATGTCTCCCTTGAATGAAAGCTGTAGTGAATATTTATTGTTAATTACAGAAAACACTTGGTTAGGCATAGCAGAATCTAGTGTTAAAGGAGTTCCTCCAACAAGATTGCTTCTTTCCATAAATTAAGATCACAAAAGAGTCCTTAGTTGATGCAACAATGGTGACAATTTCATTTAATGATCACTTCATCACCAAACCTGGAGCATTTAGCATGAGACTATCCTAACAGGTAGAGAGAATGATGACTTGAGGTTAGCAAGGCCAAGTACCTGCTTTCTCAGAGGGGGACTAGTGGACAATCTCATGGCATCTTTGCCTCTCCCCTCTAGGTAATAATCAAAGTCTCCCTTGGAGAAGAGTGGGCATGACTCCAGAGATATCTACCCATGTTGCATTTAGATAACCCATGAATGAGGCTATGTATAAACTGAATTGGCAAAACATACCTTACACAAGCAAAGAAAATAAAAAGGGGGAAATGTATACCCACCAAATGTGTTTACCTCTGTCACAAAGGATGTCCTGTGCAGAGTCCAATAGAAGAGGGATTCTCTATGGACAATGACATCCTCCAGATGTTCCTGTTTATAGCTGATAATGTGCTGATTGCATCAAGCCCCAAAATACCACAGGACCTCTTCAACAAAGGTCATGGCCATTCAAAAGAGATCTGATTTATACAGGAAAAATCAAATGGAGAAAGGATGCCTGTTATCCAGACTATGAAATGCAGCTGGATGGATAATCCTTCTAGTTTATTATTCATCAGCACATCTTGAAGAGACCCTGAAGATGGAAAATGAGGTGGGCTCAGAATAGAAACAAGAGGAAGGGAATAAGCTAGATTTAATTAGTAAATTATATAGCACTTTAAGTGATCCCAAATTAATGCCTAACACAAAAATCCATCTTTTTAGCACCAATATTATTCAATATATGACTACAAATTGTAGGAAACTACTATGTACAAAAAAATTTTAATTGAGGTTAACTCAAATGGTAATGGAGAGATTAATGGTTGGCCTAAGTATGGCACAGTATCTTGCCAACAATGACTTGAGCATAAGTGGCAAAAAAGAAATTAGTAAACATATGACTGGGTAATAATAGTAAGCCTAGCAGCTATGTATGAAGAGCATGGAAAAGACAAATGACCAATCTGAGTGCTATCTTGACATTCACAGAATTTCAGAAGAATTAGAAGAAGGCTTCCAATATGTTGGGAATAGATCTTTAGGACTTCAAGGAGGAGATAGACAATAATTACACAAGAAGAGACAGCACAGGCATATTCTGAGTCCATTGTCAGAATTTATTCACTTCTTTGCATAGTCAGGGGACTACAAGTGTGGAATATTGCATAAGCTCTCAGCCTCAATCTATGCATTGCTTAGTCTTATTGAACTGCTTCTTTTCCCCCCCTTTTTTATTCTTTGTTACAAAGGACGGCTCCCTGGGAATATGAAGGAGGAGGGATATATTTGGAAATGAAGGTGATGCATAAAAAAAAATTTTTTTTAATTTTTGAGCATCCATTGCTGTGATTAAAGGGCCTTCAAAGAATTAGGTGAACCAGTGAATAGCTAAAACTTTTTTTTAAAGATTGAACCTGTGATTTATTAACATAGAAAATGCCACATGAAGGAACTGTGTCTACCAATGCAGATCTAAACCTGCTTTACAACTTACAGGCTTAGATTGTTGCCTAGGGTCACCGAGAGGGTAAATGAATTGCCCTGGGTCACCTACCTGGTATGTGTCAGAGGCAGGACTTGAAGCCAGATGAAACGGCTAGGTGGCACAGTAGAAAGAGCACCAGGCCTGGAGTCAGGAAATCTGAATTCAAATCTAGTCTCAGATATTACTAGCTCTGTGACCCTGGGCAAGTGACTTAACTCCTATGTGCTTCAGTCCCTCATCTATAAAACTGAGACATGGAGAAGAACTGGCAAACCACTCCAGTATCTTTGCCGAGAAAACCCCATGGACAATGTCTATGCGGTTGCATAGAGTCAGACATTACTGAACGACAACAATGCTTCCAGGTGGCAACTAAGTGGTGCAATGGATAGAGTCTTGGAGTCAGGAAGACCTGAGTTCAAATCCAGCCTTAGAAATTTCCTAGCTGTGTAACCTTGGGCAAGTCACTTAATGGCAAACCACTCTGTTATCTTTGCCAAGAAAAGCCCTATGGACACAGGTCCAGATGATCATAAAGAGTAGAACATGACTGAAACAACTGAACAAAAATACTCTTCCAGGTAAGACCTCCAAAGCAGGACAAGGAAGCAATACAACCAGGGATGTTGTCAGGGAATCCTAGTCACTACAGTCTTTAGGCCATGTCAATTAAAGGGAGGCCACAGTGGTCTCAAATTTCTTGGTTGGTTCTTTAGGGCTCTCAGGAAATGTCGAGGTTAAGGAAGCTGACTCAGTTCAGGGGTTATAGCTACTCCAGCTTATTTCTGGAAGTCATGGCACCTAGCTATCAGAGAAGCTCAGGTCCATTGGAAGAAAGGAAAGAGTCCTGTTTGGGAATGTAATTGGTTTCCCATCTCTGAGCTCAAAGACTGTGAAAAAACAGTTATCTAAGACTGAGATCTCCAAAGCTGGTGGGTGGTTTGAACTTCAGAACTTTGTGATTAACCATTCTGGGTGAGAAGATGGATCACAACCCACATTTACAGTCATTACCTATGATGGAGCCTGTCTCCAACATAACCACACCAACTCTTCAACTATCATATCCCAGTACTCCCCCACTCCTCTCCCATCCATAGCTGTGTAATCCCTAACCTTCTCCCTCCTGAAATGATCACAAGCCCCTCAGAAGAGTTAAAATCTAGTAATAACCTAACCTCTACAGGGTGCCATAGCAGGAGCTATGTAGTTGCCACTGGAAAAATTCCCTCTTCCACCCCCACCAGCATATGTACTCCCTGTCCCTGAGATCACTTTGTTTCTATAGTAGGTACCCTTCAAAATGAGAGCTCTGACTCTGGGACAGTAATTAATGAATTAGAGTCTTTTTTGTTTTGGATGGGACAGATATCGTTGCACTGGCTGAGTAGGTATGGATGGGTTGCAATATGAATAAATGAATGATAAAGAATTTAATAAATATTTAGTATATGCCAAGCACTGTGCTAAACAATGGCAATACAATACAAGAATGCAAGATAGTCCTTGACCTCAAGGAATGTACATTCTGATAGGGGAACATAATGTATAAAAGGGAGCTGGAAAGCAAGGGGAGCTAGAAAGCCGATGTAGAGATGGGGGCTATGTGTTCAGTGACATGGTTTGGGAAGGGCCAGGTAATGGCTATAAAGTGATATGGAGGCCTGATTTGGGGCAGGATAAGCCAAAAGCTCACCTCTCAAAGCCCAGGATGGTCCAGGATTAGAGTCCAAGCTTTCTGGTAGGATGGAAATGAAGAAGTAGAAGACAGTGGCCATAATGTAGGTGGATCATAAATTTTATTACATTATCTTTCCCCGACCCCAAACTCTACCTAGTCTAAATTTCCCTATTTCTGCCAAGGATAACATCATACTTCTAGTGTCACCTAGGTTCCAATCTCATGCAACTTTTGGCTCTTCACTCTCCCCCACATAGCCAATCAGTTGCCAAATCTTGTCATTTCTGCCTTGACAGCACTTCTCTTGAATCTATCTCTTGCTCCACTCACAGTCACCAGCTTAATTTAGGCCCTCATTACCTCTTGCCTGAACTATTGCAATAGGCTTCTAATTGGTTTCCTTCCCTCATGTTCCTCTATACTCTGACCCATCCTCCACATAGCTGTCAAAGTTATTTTCTTAATGTGTTAGGTTGGAGCATACTATTCCCCTACTTAATAATTCCAATTTGATTCTAAGATCAAATATGATTTCATCTTTTTCTTATCCTTTATTAATTTCTACTTTGTGTAAGTTTTAGAACATTCCTAATTATTAGCACAATGGTATAAATGTATAATTTATAAACAAATAAATATACATATATTGGGTGTTAATGCTTAAACTTTATTTTTAACTAAAAAGTTACATTAGCAAAAAAAAAAAAGTCTGGTGTTCACTGAGTTAGGAAAGTGAAAATTTCTGGCCTGAGATGTTCTAATAAAAAAGTGTCTAGATGAGAGGGGAGAATGGACAAGTGGGCATGTTCCAGTAAAGGGGCAGGACAAGAGGGAAGTGGTAGGAAGAAGAGGAAGGATCATAAAACATACAGTCTATTGCATGGAGAAAGACTAGTCCAGAAAAACAGGAAGTTCTGATCTGATTGTTGTAGGAAGTATCCACATTGATGACACCACCAAGTCACTTCAGTATTTCAGTAATCCTCATTAGTAGAAAGTAATGCCCTGGAAAAAATCACAAGCCCTTGCCCCACACCTAATCCAGACCTCTGCTCTAAGAACAAACTAGGATATGGAAACAACTTTCCAAGAGCAACAGGCTAAATCCTTTAGGATCCTTTTTGATTGTTTCTATATTAGTCATTTTTTTTTAATCAGACCCAGAGTCAGAACACTAGGTAGAATTAGTGCTGCTCATTGTAGCCACACCCAAAACAATATTTATCCTCCCACTAGTTCTTCTGGTACCCAGGATTCATTCTTTTGTCTTAAGTCTTATTGAAATGCAACTAGCACTTAGAGATATTTGCTAAGCCTTATCAATCATTTACCCCTCTGAGTGAATATGTTTATTAGACCCCTGCCTAAAGGCAAGGTTTCTGTTAATGGCCAGAGCAAAGTGTAAGGTGAAGTGTAAATAGCAATTGTTTCTGTTTTGTCCAGAAACTCTGAGGGTCTTCCCCTCACAGATAGATTCTTTTGGGAAGTCAAACTAGGCCATCTTTTGCCTCAATTGTTACCTAGCCTTTAATCACTGAATGGGTGTTGCCTCAGACAAACCGAGACCTGGGAAAGACTTAAAAAGGCTTAAAAAGGCCAAAGTCTCCCACTGCAACCAGGGCCATTGCCAGTTGTCCTGACATTGCCAGTGGTCTTGCTACTAAACTCCAATGACTCTGGAGGAGAGAGTGAGGCTAATGATTTTGCATAGCCCTTCCTCAGTTAAATTCAATTCAATCACAAGTCAATATATCTCCTCTCTGATGTCATTGGTCTTTTTCAAGAAGGAAGGACAAATAACAATTTATTAGTAGTAATAGCTGCCCCACCCCAGGGGGACCCAGCACAGGCCAGTTCCAGTTGCGCAATGCTACTATTTTCTCTCTTCTCCTCCTCTTCTTTCTCCTCTTCTTCCTCCTCCTCCTCCCTCTGTCCAAGCAGAAAGTTATACCCTTACATGTGGTTTTGATCACTTATATTTTGCAAGACATCTTGGGGTTTGTGGGCTAGATTTTTTTTTCTTCCCTATTTATTCTATCTGTTGTTGTTTTGTTTTGTTTTTCCTGGAAAAAAAAACAGGATAATTAACTCTAGTCTCAAGTAGTTTTCATTTATGATTTTTTGGAATAAAGCTCTGGTAAACTAGGCTTTGATAAAGCCCATTGGGATTCAAATGGAGCTACTTGACTATGCCTTTAAACCCAAATTACTCTGTCTCTTCAGATTGGCCAGTAACAGGTCCCAGCCCAAGCCTCGTTTGCTCCTTGTTTGGATTTTGATGGCTCAGAGAAAGTGTAAATAGAAATGAAGGATATACAACAACAAAGTGTATGGTGAGATAGGAGTAGGAGGGAGAGGCACAAAAAGGAGAGAGATGGGCCAACTTGCAAATTTCACTGTTTTGTTTTAGTCTAGTATTAGATCTACTGGGGGAATACAAAACAAAGAAAAGATCCAGGTCCTGTTTTTGAGATGAAGCTTAAGGAGAGAGACTATAACACTGTGAGCAAAGTGTGAGTAGAGCTGTGGGGCAGAGCTTCCACATCTTGAGTAATTATATTATGAAAGCTCTGTCTTTTAAGGAATTGTGAAGCATTAAGAAGAATAAACTTTGCTCCACAGTGACTATCATTACATTAAACAAGAGGTGAAGAAACTAGTAGGTACCAAACTATGAGAAAATAAAGGCCCTCCCTGGCAAATTCCTTCTCCAGTTCATACCTCAAACTCTTCTTCATCATTTTCTCCTCCTTTACATCAGTCTCTGACAAAATTATTGTTCTCCTTCCCAAGGCCAACCTCTCTCTTGTGTTCCTGATTCCATCTCTTCTTACCTCCTCCAGAGCTTGTTCCTTCTCTTCACTCATCTTTCACTCAAAAAATCTCTCTTCATCCACTGGTTTCTTTCATATTGTCTAGGTACATGCCAGAGTTTCCCCTATCTCTGAAAATCCTTTACTTGACTCTGCCATCCTCCGAAGCAATCAACCTAGGAATGATGAGGTCTAGAGGTTATGGGTCCTGGGATCCCAAAATCATGACATGCGGGTCCTGCCTAAAAGAATTCAACCCAAGCCTTCTTTCAGCCAAAAACAAGGTTTATTGAAGATTTACCATATTAGCTAGACTCTTAAGGAATTTGAGCATCTGTGGGCTTTTGGCTAGATTGTGAAAATTTGTGCGTCTTAATGGAGACAAGATGGACCTCATATACAGAAAGACTATGGGAGGGATCTAGGAGTGGTCAAGAAGTTTGGAGTGACTGGAGGAGGGGTCTAAGGAGATCTGGATGGGAGTGGCCAGTAAAACGGGCCAACAGAACTTCTGGGACCTGGACTATGGAGCCTAGCTAGGATTAAGTGTGGGAAATGGCCAGGGGCCATAGGGAGATAAGACAATGGAGGGGAGATTGGGTGTAGCCACAATGAAAGGCCAGTTGATGGAATTATAACCTCAGGCAAATGCCAGAGATTTGGCCATATGAGAAAGTCCAGGGTTTTTCCTTTCTGGGGCCTAGATCCCATCCTCATCATGAATTTAAGCAAACTCCTGGGAAGGTCTGAATACATTTGTCTTAATTTCCTCCCTTTCCACTCACTTTTCAATCCCTTAGAATCTGGCCTCCTACCCTACCATCTCACTGAAGTGAATATCTTTTTAAAAAAATTTTTTTGATATCTTTTGTTTTTATATATCTCTCATTTCTCATTATCCCTCCCCCTGCCTACCCAAAGAGCCTTCCCTTATAATGAAGCATAAAAAAGAAAAAAGAAAAAAAAAGTTAAGCAAAACTAACCAACATCTCAATCAAGTCTGATGACATATTCTGAATTCTACATACATAGTCCCCCAACTCTGCAAATAAGAAGTTCATCTTCATATTCTTTCTTTGGGATCATTTAGTCATAATTATGAAGACTTCAGTTTCCATTTTTTAAAAAATCTTTTGTTTTTTACACCACCCAATTTCCTTCTCCCTCTCCTTCCCAGAAAACTGTCCCATACAACAGGTAGTATGTTTGAGATCTAAAAAAAAAAAAAAGGGCAGCTAAGGTGGCACAGTGAATAGAGCACTGGCCCTGGATTCAAGAGGACCTGAGTTCAAATCTGGCCTCAGACACATAACACTTACTAGGTGTGTGACCCTGGGCAAGTCACTTAACCCCATTGCCTAACCAAAGGGGGGAAAAAAAAGAGGAGGCAAAAAATCAGCATAAGCGATTAACTGATTACTGTTCCAATATCATAGTTTGAAAATAGGTGCAATGAGCAATCTTTGTGAACCTTTCATCACTGCAAAAGAGATAGGTTGGAACTATCTTCTCTTATCCATTCTTTTAAGCCATATTGGTTTCCAATTCTTTGCTATTACAAAAAGTGCTGCTATAAATATTTTGGTGCATAAAAGGGCTTTCTTCTTATAAATGGCCTCCATGGGGCATAAGCCAAGTAATGGAACCTCTGGGTCAAAGAGTATGGACATTTATTTCAGTCACTTTATTTGCCATATTTCCAAATTATTCTCAAAACCATTATACCAGTTCACAACTCCCATGGTACTCCACAATGCACTAGTGTGTCTTCCCACAACTCTCTAATGTTGACTGTTGCTATCTTTTGTCATCTTTGCCAATTTACACTTATAAGACAAAACCTCAGGATTGTTTTGATGTACATTTCTTTTATTATTAGTGATTTGGAACATTATATTATATGATTGTTAATGTTACACAGTTCTTCTGGAGAACTGTTTGTTCATATCCTTTCATCATTTATCTGTTGGAGAATGACTTTTGGAGATACACATATACACACACATAGATACAGATACGTGTATGCATTTTATATATATGTGTGCATATATACATACATATACATGTGTGTATATGTGTGTATGTATATTAGATATGAAACCCTTAGTAATATGAAGACCTTTTTTTCCCATTTAATCACTTTCCTTTTATCTTAGATGTGTTAGTTTTATGCCAAAGCTTTTCAATTACATCTAATCAAAATGATCTATTTTATCTTTTGTAATTGCTTGTGCCCCTTGTTCTGTTAAAAATGTGTCTCCTATCTATAGCTATGAGAAGCATATGATTTGCTTCTCTTTTAATTTATTTTTGTCTTATCTTTATTATTAAGGTCATGTATCCATTTAGAATGTTTTGTGGAATATGGTATAAAGCAGGCCTGCACAACATGCAGCCTGCGAGACTCTTGTGGCTGCCAAAGGATTTTAGGTGGCCCCTGAAAATGTAGGGTTGCCACTGCACGCTCTCATTTGTTTGTAACGTGACACCCAGCAAACAACCATAGTCAGTCTGTCTCTAGTCTAACCTATCTGCATCCAAAGAAGTTCAGCCTATTTTAATTTTGGCCCCTATCTACTGCCAAGTTGTACAGGTCTGGTGTAAAGTGTTGGTCTACGCCTAATTTCTGCCATACTACTTTCCAATTTTACTAGCATTTTTTATCAAATAGGGAGTTGTTTCCTAAGTAATTCATGTTTTCTGCTGTAGTGAAAATGGTAATTTAGTTCAACTGTTTCTGAATCTCTGTTGTGTAGTCTTTTCCATTGATCTATTTCTTTATTTTTAGCCAGTGCCAGATCATTTTGATGGCAGCTGCTTTATAACATAGCTTGAAGTCCAGAAATACTGTTCTCCCTTTGTCCCTTTGTCTTTTCATTATTTCTTTTGATATTCTAGATATTTTATTTTTCCAAATGAATTTTGTTATTATTTTGTCAAGGCCTATAAAGTATCTTTTGATAATTTGATTGGCATAGTATTAAAAGTATAAATTAACTTTGGTAGTATTGGCATTTTTATTATATTCAAATGGCCCAAACATGAGCCTTGAATATTCCTTAGGTATATGTATAGCCTATATCAGATTGTTTGCCATCTTGTGGGGGGGGGAGAGGGAGAGACATATTTAAAACTCAAAAGCTTATGGAAATGATTGTTGATAAATTAAAATAAAATAATAAAAAAATATTCCTTAGGTACTTACATTGTTCCTTATTTCTTTAAGGAATATTTTATAATTGATTCTACACAAGTCTTTCAGGTGCTTTGATAGATTAATCCCCAGATAATTTATACATTTTGTAATTATTTAGAATAACAGTTCCTTTTTTATTATCATCTCTTGAATTTTGTTATAGAAATTCAGGTGATTTTTGAGGGTTTATTTTGTAGCCTGTAACTTGCTTAATTTTCCCATTGCTTCAAATAGTATCTTTGCCAAGTATAACATCATATCATCAGCAAATAAGGACAATTTTATCTCCTCTTTACCTATATTTACACATTTATTTTCTTTCTCATCTTATTACTATTGCTAGCATTTCCAGAATTATATGAAATTATAGTGGGGAGAGTGGGCATCCTTGCTTTATTCCCATATTTACTAGAAAACATTCTATGGTCTTCCCATTGCATATGATGCTTGCTTTAGGTTTTAGATAGATACTTTTTATGATTAAAAAAGGTCTCTGTATGCTTATACTTTGTTTAGCATAAATGAGCATTATACCTTGTCAAAGGCTTTTTCTGCATCTAATTAAGATAATTTTGTGGCTTGGGAGGTTTTTGGTTTTAATATGATTAATTGCATTGATTATTTTTGTAATGTTAACCCTGTTCACATCCTTTATCCCCTGCATGATGAAAGAATCCTTGGATAAGTTATTCAAGACTATATGACAGGATTTTATTTAAAATGTTTAAATTAATATTTATTAATGTTATCACTATATGGCTCTCCTGTGTTTTATCTTTCTGTTGTTTAGGTATTAAAACTATATCTCATAAAAAGATTCTGGTAAATTTCTTGATTTTTGAAAATAATTTGTATAGTGTGAGTATTAATTATTCTTTAAAAGTTTGATAGAATTTTCATGAAAATCTGTTGGTTTTGTGATTTCTCTTTGATCCTTTTCTATTTTGTTGTTTTGGTTTTCTGCCCTCTTATTTTTAATCAGATTATCTAAAGATTTATCAACTTTGTTAGTCTTTTCAAAGAGTCAGAGTTTAGTTTTACTTCTCATTTCTATAGTTTAGTTTCCAGTTTGTCTACTTCTCCTCTAATTTTTTGTATCTTCTCTTTTGTGCTTATTTTAGGTTTGATTATTTCTTGGCTTCCTAATTTTTAAGAATGCATATTCACTTCATTAATTCTCTTTTTTTCATTTAGTTATTATATGTTTTGTAGAGGTATCATATTTTTCCTGAGAACTGCTGTCTCCCAAAAATTTTGGTATGTTGTTTCATCATTATTTTCTTTCAGATACTTATTAATTATTCATATGATTTTTTTTCTCTCTGACACACTCATTATTTAAGATTTAATTGTTAGGTCTCCTCTGGGATCTATACCTCTCTTTTGTGGTCCCTGAACTGATTACTATACATATATACACATATATATATAAATATAATGTATATGTATCTGTCTGTATGTATATATGTATGTGTATATATATATATATATATAAAATATATATGTATCTTTATGTATGTGTGTGTGTGTATGTGTAGTCTGTAAAGGATTTATTTACTGTTTCTGCCTTTTTGTATTTGTTTGCAATATCTCTGTGTCATATAAGGTCAGTTTTTGTAAATGTTCCATGTGGTACTGAGAAATACATAAATTCTTTTGTATTCCTGTTTAAAAGATGTAAGTTTTTTAGCTCTGTTTTTTCCAGCAATTTGTTTGGTTTTATATTTTTCCTTTTATCTTTCTGTTAGACTTATCCAAAATTGAGAGATAGACATTGTAATTTTCTGTCACTGTTGTGTTACTGTCTTCGCCACATAGTTCAGTTAATGTTTCTTACATCAACTTGGGTGCTAAGGCAATTGGAGCACATAATTTTAATAATGATAATTAGTTGGTTCCTTTCAGTATAATGTAGTTTCCTTGTTTATCTCTTTTCATGTTTCAAGTGTTTGCTTTAGTTTTGTCTGGTAGTATGATTCCCAACTCCTGCTTTTTTTGATTCACTTGATGCATAGTACACCTTTTTCCAGCCTCTAATTTTTATTTAGCTTATTTCTTTGTTTTTTAAATATGTTTCTTATAAACCACAGATTGTGGTATTCTGTTTTCTTATCTACTCACTTTTTTGTTTGTTTGTTTCATTGGATTGCTTAATTCATTCATATTCAATGTTATGAGAGTGAGATTTATATTTTCCCCGTTTGTCTCTGATTTTCTTTTAATTAAGATTCCCTCCTCCTTCCTTTATGAACATAGTACTATTTGCCTTCAGTTACTTTAACTTAATCTATTTTAAGGCAACCTTATTCCTGTTGGCTTTCTTCCCATCACCCTCCAGTTGGTTACTTCCTTATTTAGTTATGGAGTTTTGTTCTTTCCTCCTTGCTTTCATCTAGTTATTTAATTTTTCCAATCTTTCTTTTTTCTCGGTTAAGTAGTCAAATAGAATCCCCCCTTCTTCCTTTCTCATTCAATTTCTTCTGACTGTTTTAAATTTTTTTTGCACCTTTTTTCTAAAAATGATTTTTTTTCTCTAATCCCCTTCATTATTCACCTTCCCTTTCTGTATATTGTAGGGTTTTTATTCTTCAATTCATGGCCCTTATACTTATTTAGTCCTTCTTTGTTCTTTGTATTCCAGAAGAAATTAAAACTCTTGAAGTGTCTATTTTGACTTTCTTCTTCTAAACAGTTTCTGTTATTGCCTTGTAAATCTTGCTCTTTGACTCTCTTTTTTCTGTTGTGCATCACTCTTTGAAATACCAATTCCTGCAGTGTCAGTGTCCCCCAAAAGCTCTGGTTTCCCTTTACCTGTGGCAGGATAATAGATCTCTCTAATTGCCAAATACCCACAGTACTGCCAACTGCAAAGCCTCCAATGTATCTTCTCCCAAAGGAACATTCATTGGAGGTACCCCCTCCCACCACTGAAACAAAATTTTCTTCTTTCTCCTTTTTTCAATCCCTCCCTTTGCCTTTTAATCTTTTCTCTTATAGGCTCTCTTCTTGGAGTTATTTTTTTCCTTCATTTCAAGCCTCTGATTTGATTAAAGTACACATATTCCCCTCTATCTTCTTCCTTTCCTTCCCCCTTTTATGTGCCCTCTCATTTGTAATTTAATCCCATGAAGAGGATTCATTCACCTGTAAAGCAGGGTTCTGTGAGGTTTCATCCCAAGGTTTCAGGACTGTTTCTCCATCATTAGTTCTATATAACTTCTGCTTTCATCCTTACCTCTTTGTGTATATTTATAAATAAATCTCCAAATGGTCTCTCAATTGTTATTTTATTATTAGTTGCAGAATTTTTTTACCTGTCTTATATTTCTGTTGTCTGAAGTATTTGAGGAATAAATAATTTCTTCAAGTCTGGTTTTCTTTCTAGAAATATTTTGAGCTTCTTTTTTTATTGATATCTATCTTTTTTCATTTATAGTTATGCTCATATTTGCAGAGTAGGCTACTTTGGGCTGCATCATAAGTTCCTTTGGAACTTAAGCTCTTTGGAACACATTCCATTTCTGTTAGTGGTTTCTGGTGGGTACATAATAGTCTTCAGTTATTCAGATTTCCCTTTCTTTGTATTTGAAGGACTTTCTCTGGATCACTTGCAGAATTTGTTGTGTGTCAGTGAAATTGTTAAATTAAACAATTTTAGGTGTCAGAGTTTATAGCTAGCTTGGTTGTTGTTGTTTTGCTTTATTTTCTGGAGATAATCTTTGGATTCTTTCAATTGGCACCTTGTTTTCTGTGTTTAGAAGTTCTTGGCAATTTTCTTATTTTGTTGCATTTTTATTATTTCATTTATTTAATATTATTATTTACATTATTTAATATTATTTTATTGCAATTTTCTTGCATTACAGTGTTCAGATTTTTTTTTACTTGTGTTCTTCCAGGAGCCTTGTAATTATTAAATTGTCTCTATGTATCTCATCTTAAAGATCAATATATTTTGCTTATATGGAGATTATGCTTTATTTTAATGTTATTGCTTTTTGCTTCTCTTCCAGATTGTCCTTCAATTCTATGTACTTACATTCCCAATCAGTTATTCTTCATTTTGTTTCTTTGGTGATATGTCACTATGAATTCAAGTTTTCTATTCCTCTAATTACTTTTGCTCTGCAGGCCATAAATTCTGCTTTCACAATTCTTATTTATCCTTTAAACCATTCAGGAATATACTGCTGTGGTTGCATACTCTCTTGGGAATCTACAGGGTCCTCTGCCTTATCAGGTATTGATTCATTTGCCTTCATCTTACCCAGTGCTTAACACAATGCTTGGCACATAGTAGGTACTCAATAAATATTTATCTATTCATTGAAAATTATTCTTATTTCAGATGCCTAAAGTCTTTTATCTCATCTGGAGGCCATATTTTCTTCTATTATTAATGTCTTCCCTGCTTATCCTCATGATCTTTAATTCAGTTTTCTTCCTCCTGAAAGCTTTTGTGATTCAGCCTCTACCTGTCACCTTTATTTTCTGCTATTGATAACTTTCTGACTCCTTCCCCTTTGATGGTGGTCTCCCTGGAGATGGCTGTTAAAGACTCTCAACCTTCTCCCTCACTGGGCAATTCACAGTTCACCAAACCCAATCTCTGCCCCAAATGACTTCTGGCAGGACAAAACTGGCACTTTATTGATTCTGGGCACTTTTTCTCCAGCTTAGTGAAATATCACACAATCCCCCTCCCTCCTCCCCACCTCCAATGCCTTCCCCTATTCCTTTTGTTTGTCAGTTCTGTTACTCACTATACCTAAGCAAATTTCTGCATTTTGGAGTTTGAATCTCTGAGGCATTGGGAGAAGGAATTGGAGTGCAGAGCAGAATTCTATTGCAAGAATAGACTGTGTCTTCCTTCCCTGTTCCCTCTGTTCTTCTGGAGCTCTATTATGTCACAAAGAGCTACCATAGTGCTACTGAAGCCCAAGCAAATTTCCACAGTTCAGATCTTCAGTACTAGGAAGTAGAAAAAGGGAGGGATATGGAATTAAGGTCTGTTATAAGTGTGTGCATTGACTTGTGCAGTCCTCCTGCCAGGATCATAGTGGGCAGCAAGGATATGAGTGAGGAGGAGTTAGAGGTTGGTGATTATTGGCCTTCTCTATTGCAGTTTTTACCTTGTTTGGGTTTTGGGAGTCCTAGATTGTGGAAGCAACTTAAATTGGGCTATCCCCCAAAATTCCTATGGGTTTAAGGTGTAAGAATCAGATAAAATAGCCTTCTATCTTGTTTGTCACATTACTGAGGGTTCAGTTTCAATATTTTGTTGTTGTTCTTTCTATCTACAATGTAGTGGTCATTATGTATATTTTTTTCAGCTTATTTCACTTTGCAATAGTTCATATAAGTTTTCCCATTCTTCTCTGTACTCCTTATATTCATTGTGTTGAGTAATATTCTATTAGATTAATGTGCCACAATTCTACCTAAATTAATTTACTTATTTAGTGCCATACTGATTAAATTAACAAAAAACTATTTTATAAGTTTAGAAAAAATAACAACAATTCATCTGTAAGAATAAAATGTTAAGAATATCAAGGGAATTAATGAAAAAAAATGTAAAGGAAGATGGCCTAGCTGTACCAGATCTCAATGTATTATAAAACAATAATCAAAACAATCTGGTATTGGCTAAGAAATAAAGTGGTGGACCAGTGGAATAGATTAGGTACACAATGCACAGAAGTAAATAACCATAGTAGTCTAGTGTTTGATAAACCCAAAGACCCAAGCTTTTGGAGCAAGAACTCACAATTTGACAAAAACTGCTGGGAAAACTGGAAGACAGTATGGCAGAAACTAGATATAAAGCAACATCTTACACCTATACCAAGATAAGGCCAAAATGAGTTCATGAGTTAGACATAAAGGGTAATATGATAAGCATATTATGGGAGAATGAAATAGTCTACCTGTCAGATCTATGAATAAGGGAAGAATTTATGACCAAATAAGATGTAAAATGGATAATTCTGATTATATTAAATTAAAAAGGTTTTGCATAAACAAAACCAGCGCAACCAAGATTATAAGGAAAGCAGAAAATTGGTGTGGGGGAATTTATAGCAGGTGTCTCTGATAAAGGCCTCATTTCTCAACTATATAGAGAACTGAGTCAATTTATGAGAAGACAAGTCATTCTCCAATTAATAAATGGTCAAAGAATGTGGACAGGCAATTTTCAGATAAAGAAATCAAAGCTATCTATAGTCACATGAAAAAATGCTCTAAATCACTGTTGATTAGAGAAATGCTAATTGAAACAACTCTGAGGTACCACCACACACCTATCAGATTGGTTAATATGACAGAAAGAGAAAATTGCAAATGTTGGAGGGGATGTGGGAAAATTGGGAGGTTAATGCACTTTTGGTGGAGTTGTGAAATGATCTAACCATTCTGGAGAGCAATTTGGAACTATGCTCAAAGGGTTATAAAACTGTGCATAAAGTTTCATCCAGCAATACCATTATTAGGTCTGTATCCCAAAGAGAGCCAAAAGAAGAAAAGAGGGCCTATTTGTACAAAAATATTTATAGCAGCTCTTTTTGTGGTGTCAAAGAATTGGAAATTGAGGGGATGCCCATTAATTGGAGAATGGCTGAACAAGTTGTGGTATATGATTGTAATGGAATACTATTGTGCTATAAGAAATGATGAGGGGAATGCTCTCAGAAAAACCTGGAAAGACTTATGTGAACTGATACAAAGTGAAGTGAGCAGAACCAGGAGCATATTGTACACGGTAACAGCAATATTGTATAATCATTGACTATGAATGACTTAGCTATTCTCAGCAATAAAATAATCCAAGACAATTCCAAAGGATTCATAATGAAAAATGCTATCCACCTCCACAGAAAGAACCAATGAAGTCTGAATGCAAATTGAAGTATACTGGTTTTTACTTTATTTCTTTCATTTTTTTATCTGTGTTTTCTTTCACAACATGACTAATACGGAAATATGTTTTGCATGATTGCATATGTATAACCTATATCAAATTGCTTACCATCTCAGGAAGGAGGATAGGGAGGGATAGGTGGGTGGAGGAATTGAACTCAAAATTTCACAAAAATGAATGTTAAAAATTGTTTTTACATATAATTGGGGAAAAAATAAAATATTATTTAAATTTTGGAGGGGAGGGGGCTAGGCAATGGGCTTAAGTGACTTGCCCAGGGTCACACAGCTAGTAAGTATCTAGTGTCTGAGGTCAGATTTGAAATCAGGTCCTTCTGACTCCAAGGTCAGTTCTCTATCCACTGCATCACCTAGCTGCCCCTATTTAAAATTTTTTTAGAAAGATTAATTAATTAAATTAAATTAATTAATTAAACAACTCATTTAGCTATTTCCCCTATCAATGAGAATTATTAAGTTTCCAATACTTTGTTATTGCACAGAAAATTGCTATTATAAATATTTGGGGGGGTATTGGATTTTTCCTTAAGTAATTAATCTTTGTTTGTCCTAGGCCCCAACCACCAGTCTTTCCATTTCATCCTCTACATGCTGGCAAATTGGTATCCTTAAAGCACAGGTTTGACCAAAGCAGTCCCCAGCTTAAGAAGCTCTAGAGGCTTCTAGGTTAAAATGCAAACTATTATTTAAAGCCTTTCACAATCTAGCTCCAACCTATATTTCCAGACTGATTTTGTTACTCCTTTTTACATACTCTAGTCACATCACTAGCTGGCATTTATATAGTGTTTTTAGGTTTGCAAAGTGCTTTACATAAGTTATCTCATTTGATTCACAAAACATCCGTAGGAGGTAGATGCTGTTATTATCTCTTTTCTAGATGGGGAAGCTAAGGTCAAGAGATGAGAAGGGCTTTGCCCAGGATCATAGGCAGGATTTGAACTCAGTTCTTCTTGACTCCAAGTTCAAATACTCTATCCACTATACTAGTCAATCTGTTAGTTTCTGTACAAGATACTCTAGCTCCCACCTTGATGCTTTTGCCCAAGTTGTTACACATACTTGATAAGCTCTCCTTTTTCATCTTGGCCTCTTGAAATTTGTAGCTCCAAGGTTCAACTTGTGTCCCTTCCTATGGAAGGCCTTTTCTGTGCCAAATCCTTCTCCAGTTGTTAGTATTCTCCTTACATCTGAAGGTGGCTCAGTGGGCAGAACACTAGGCCTGAAATCAGGAAGACTTGAGTTCAAATCTGGACTCAGACACTTACTAGTGTGATTCTGGGCAAGACACTTAACCTCTGTTTTAATCCACTGGAGAAGGAAATGGCAAACCACTCCAGTATCCTTGCCAAGAAAATCTCATGGACAGTATGGTCCATCCACAGGGTTGTGAAGAGTCGGGCACAACTGAACGACTAAACAACTAGATGGATAGATAGATAGATAGTCTTTGTAATCCAAGACTAAAATCACAGCTCAATACTATGTCAGGAAATAAAAGCCAGCTATAAATAATGAGGACACAGTAGCAAATTCATATTCATTTTTAAAATTTGGAGGCTGTTTGTGGGTGGATTTTAAGAGTGTTTGAGACCAGCTTCATGCTAACAACCTGAGGGAACATACTAAAAGTCCTACTTGTGAATATTTTAGAGGTTTGGCCTTGCATCAGAGAAAACCTCATTTAAAGGTCTGATTCACATATTACCATAATTTAGGATTGCAGAGCAGTATCCAACCATTAGATCTCAATAGTTAATTCCTGTTCTGTGGGACAGCATGTAGTCCTACTATGAGAAGTCAGAAGGCCCAGTGACCTATATGTCAAAGGACTTGGTGTCTTAGTAAGTGGTACATAGCCTTTCAATCTCCATACAATAGATGCTGCCCACACCCAGTCACACAACACCTTCCCCCCACCCCCACCTATACACAGCCCCTCCCCCTACCCCATCCAATGCTATGCACATAGTACAGGAAAAGGAAGCTTTCTTCCATCTCTGACCTAAATCCATTCTGAAACTTTCTGGGGCCTTCTTTGGTCATTTTGGATATTGGCTGCTTCTGTGTCACTCATGTCTTCCTAGGACATGGCGGGATGGGATGTTAGTCCCCTATTTATTATATGTATGTTAAGGGCCAAGATGAGTAGAGGAGAGGGTCAGCATGTGGGAGTTGACTGTTTCCTTTCAAGTTCCCACAGGTTTAGGCAAGGAAAGGTACACTTGAGTCCTGACCTCACTTTTTGTTCTGTTGTCTCCAGAATATCCCTCAAATTCAGAGGAACTGAGCCGCATTGCTTAGTTATCACTCCTCCTAACCCTTTTGAAGAATTGTAGGGAGGTCCTTGGATTTCACAAATTCTGCAACCTCTTGTGAAATTCAGCAATCAGTTTCTAAATCACTCACTCAGTCTTGACAAAATTCCCGAGGGATTGTGAAAGTGAAAACAAGCCCCTTGGCCATTTTGATCTGTTCTATTTATAAGAGGAGAGGAGAGAAAATTATATATCTGTAACTTTAAACATATGTGTGTGTGCATATGTACACACACATATAATTATAGGCTCTATCTGGTCTTGATGGAAGCTTGTAGGTATATCAGAGAACCAAAAGGCTTCTTTATTCCATAGACTAAATCAACCTTCAGATCTTAGTTGCCTAATTCATAAAACCTTAGATCTCAAAGGGATTTTTGAGATCGTCCCCTCCAAATCCATCATTTCAAATATGAAGAAACTGAAACCCAGAGAGGTTATAAGCAACTTGCTTGAGGTCACACAGATGGTTAGAGGCATAACTAGAGGAGAACCCATCTCCTATCACTAGTGCAGTGTACTTTCCGTTCATTTGGATAAAGTATACTATCAGGTTTCAGAAGATGATTTAGTTAGGATAGTTTTTCAGGAAAATAACATAACTCTAGACTATTTTAAGTAGGCTATATATAAAACAAAGGTTTAATTGTATTCTTTGAAAGGTCTGAACTCTTTTTGGAGGGCTATAATTTCATTCTACAACTTCTGAGCATGTGAAAAACTAGTTAAGTCTAGAATTCCTGGTTTTGTTTCCTATATGTGATGTTCTCTTTATTTCTCCCATCTGTCTTGGAAGGAGAATCAATCAGCAAATATTTATTAAGCAGCTATTATGTTCTAGGCACTAGGTGCTAGGGATGCAGAAACAAAAGAGAATGAATCTCTGACCTCAAAGTGATTGCAGTCTAGCTAGGAGAGACAATCCATGTACATACATACATACATGCATACACACACACACACACACACACACACACACACACACACACACACACATATATATATATCTAGACCCTTCCATGCTCAAAACAGAGCTAGAGATTACTCCCTTTCCTGTCCTTCACTTCACTTTCACCTTCTGGTTTTCTCAGAAGAAAGAAAAGCCTGCATTCCTAATCTTCCTTTCTTAAGAGTTCGTTTTGCTTTCTGTTCACTTTATTTTAAAAGAAACTGGCTTTTCTAAGATGAAGTGATTAACCACTACATGACTAATCTGCATGTTTCATAACTCATATGCAAACGAAAAATAGAGGGAAAAGAGGACGTATATAAGAAAGGTTGAGGAAGAAGAAATGATAAGGTATAGCAATTGATTGGATATGTGAGGTGAGTAAGAATAAGGAGCCAAGGATGACACTAGAATTTTCTGGTTGATGGGAATGACAGTGGTGCCTTTGATAGTAATAGGAAGTTCAGAAGAAGGAAGTGTTTAGGGATAGGGATGAGGATGGAATACTAAAATCTGTTCTGCATATATTGAGTTTTGAAAGAAGCAAAATTTCTTTCATATACAGGTTGGACTAGATGGCCATTGAGATCCTTTCCGATTCCTAAATTCTGAAATATTCCTGGGGAAAATCCAGTTTGAAATGTTCAATGGGCAGTTGGTGATGCAGGATTGAAAATCAAGGGAAAATAGGGTTGAATTATACAGATGTAGGAATCAAAGAGCTTTGTGTAGAAAGTAGCACCTGAGGGTATAGTCAAGATGGTTCAAGAGAAAAGGCAGGGACTCACCTAAGCTCTTCCAAATTCCCCTACAAACAGCTTTAAATAATTCCTCAAAATTAATTCTGAGTGGCAGAACTCACAAAAAGATGGAGTGAAACAATTTTTCAGCCCAAGACAATACAGAAGGTCTGCAGGAAAGGTCTGTCTCACTGGAGTGAGAGTAGAGAACAGTGCAGTACAGTCAATGTCCCACCAAGGCACCACCCTACACTCTGTGAAAGGCAACCAGCAGTAACTATGCCTCGACAAGCCAGCAGCAGGCTTTAGGGGCAACTGAATTGGCAGCAGGGGCTAGCTTCTGGAGCTCTCAGTCCACATACTATGCTAGGGGGGTCAGACAACTGGTCAGAAGGAGATTACAAGAGTCCCTTTGCTGACACTGGGTGCAAGATTCTGTTGCATTGCCCATATCCCAATCAATTTCACAGTCCTAGGTTGCAGTCCCAGGGCAAGGAAGAACACTAACACACCAGAGCTCGTGGCCACAGGGGAATGGGGACTGAGGTCACAGTTCCAGAGTGGAAAAGAATGCATGTGGTCTCACTGATCAGAACACAGACTAGGAAAGTAGTAAATATACCTCTCCTTAAATTATACCAACTTGTAAGAACTGAAAGCTTACAAACTCCAAAACTGGCTCTGAAAACAGATGCACAAAAAACCCTGAAGCTTGGAACAGTACTCCCTCAACCCCAGGAACAGAGTTCAACTTTAACACAAAATTAAAAGCCAAAAAATAGGCTGGAAAATGAGCAAAGAACAACAACAACAAAACAAACAAACAAAAACAAACCTGACCATAAAAAGTTACTATGGTGATAGAAAGCTCAATACACAAACTCAGAAGAAGATAATAAAATCAAAACTGCTACATCGAAAGCCTCAAAGAAAAATATAATTTGGTCTCAAGCCCAAAAAGAATGTCTGGAAGAGCTCAAAAAGGATTTTTAAAAATCAAATAAGAGAGGTAGAGGAAAAATCAGGGAGAAAAATGAGTGATGCAAGAAAATAATGAGAAAACAAAGAGTCAACAGCCTGGTACAGGAGGCACAAAAAATACTGAAGAAAATAATACCTTAAAAACAGAATAAGCCAAATGGTAAAAGAGACACAAAGATCCACTGAAGAGAAAAATTCTTTAAAAGAATAGAATTGGCCAAATGGAAAAAAGACAAACAAAAATTCACTGAAGAGAAAGACTCCTTAAAAAAGCAGAATTGGCCAAACAGGAAAAGATGTACAAAAATTCACTGATGAAAAGCACTCCTTATAACAAAAAAAAAAAAAGGGCAGAATTGGCCAAGTGGGAAAGGAGGTACAAAAGCTCACTAAAGAAAAGAATTCCTTAAAAAGTCAAATTGGGCAAGTGAAAGCTAATGACTCCATGATCATCAAGAAACAATAAAACAAAATCAAAAGAATGAAAAAAAATAGAAGAAAATGTGAAATATCTCATTGGAAAAACAACTGACCTGGAAAATAGATTGATGAGAGATAATTTGGGAATTATTAGACTACCTGAAAGCCATACATCATCAGAAAAAGAGTCTAGATATCATCTTTCAAGAAATTGTCAAGGAAAGCTGCCCTGGTATCATAGATCTAGAGTGTAAAATACAAATTGAAAGAATCCACTGATCACCTCCTGAAAGAGATGTCAAAATAAAAACTCCCAGGAATAATATAGCCAAATTCCAGAGCTCCCAGGTCAAGGAGAAAATATTGCAAGCAACCAGAAAGAAACAATTCAAATATCATGGATCTACAGTCAGGATAACATAAGATTTAGCAGCTTCTACCTTAAAGGATGTGGAGGGGGATTGAAATATGATATTCCAGGGGACAAAAGAGCTAGGATTACAACCAAGAATCACCTACCCAGCAAAACTGAGTGTAATCCTTCAGGGGGAAAAATGGATATCCACTGAAATAGAAGATTTTCAAGTATTTCTGATTAAAAGACCAGAGCTGAACAAAAATTTTGACTTTCACATACAAGACTCAAAAGAAGCATCAAAAGGTAAACAGGAAAGGGAAATCATAAGGTATTAAATAAGGTTAAACTGTTTACATTCCTACATGGGAAGATGATACTTGTAACTCATAAGAACTTCATCATTATTAGGGCAATTAGAAGAAGTACACATAAATAGAAGACTTGGATGTGAGTCAAATATGATGAGACGATATCTAAAAATATAAAATTAAGGGGTGAGAAAGAGGAATGTGCTGGGAGAAGGGGGAAGGGAAAGATAGAATGGGGTAAATTATCTCACATAAAAGAGGTAAGAAAGAGTTTTTACAGTAGAAGGGAAGATGGGGGTAGCACTTGAGACTTGCTCTCATTGGAGTTGGCTCAAAGAGGGAATAACATAAACATTCAGTTGGGTATAGAAATCTATGTTACCCTACAGGAAAGTAGGAGAGAAAGGGAATAGGAGAAGGGGTGGGGGGCAGGGAAAGTTAATAGAAGGGAAAGCAGATGGGGGGAAGCAATAGTCAGAAGAAAAATATTTTTGAGGATGAACAAGGTAGAAGGAGAGAGATAGCAAGATAAATGGGGAGAGGGTGGTAGGATGAAGGGAAATACATAGTAATCCTAAGTGGGAAAAAATTTTACAGCAAGTTTCTCTGATAAAGCCTCATTTCTTAAATATAAAGAAAACTGAGTCAAATTTATAAAAATGAGTCATTCCCATGTTAATAATTGGTCAAAGGATATTTAGACTAAGTAATCAAGGCCATCTTTAGATGCTCTAAATCACTATTGATTAGAGAAATGCAAATTAATTCTAATCCAAAAACAATTCTAAGATACTATCCTACTACTGTCAGATTGGCTAATATGACAGAAAGGGAAAATGACAAATTTTGAAGGGGATTGGGAAAATTGAGATACTAATGTACTTTTGGTGGAGTTGTGAACTGATTCTGGAGAACAATTTGGAACTATACCCAAAGGGCTATAAAATCATGCCTTTTCACCCAGTGCTACCACTAGTAGGTCTTTATCCCAAAGAGATAAAAAACAAAAAGGAAAAGGATCTATATGTACAAAAATATTTATAGCACTTCTTTTTGTGGTGGCAAAGAATTGGAAATTGAGGGGATGCCCATCAATTGGGGAATGGTTGAACAAGTTGTGTTATACGTTTGTGTTGCAATACTATTGTTCAATAAGAAATGATAAGCAGGGTGCTCTCAGAAAAAAAACCTTGAAAGACTTACATGAACTGATGCAAAATAAAGTGAGCAGAACCAGGAGAAAATTGTACACGTTAACAGCAATACTCTATGATGATCAACTGTGAATGACTTAGCTATTATCAGTAATTCTAAAGAACTTATGATAAAAAATGTTATCCATCTCTAGAGAAAGAATTAATGGAGTCTGAACACAGATCGAAGTATACTATTTTTTAATTTAATTTAATTTTTTTTTGGTCTGTGTTTTCTTTCACAACATGACTAATATGGAAATATGTTTTGCATGGTTGTATATGGGTAACCCATATCAAATTGCTTGCCACCTAAGGGAGACAGGATAAAGAGGAAAAAAAGGAGAGAATTTGGAACTCAAAATTAAAAAAAGAAAAAAGAGTGTTAAAAATTGTTTTTACGTGTAATTAGAAAAAAATAAAATGTTTTATATATATATATATATATATACATATATATATATATATATATATAACTTTTAACTGGTACCTGATCCAAGCATTTTTGGAATGTAGGGATTCTAAGAGGGAACTGTAATTTGAATGAGGAAGGCAAAATAAAGCAATTTCTATAATTGTGAGAGAATAGAATGTACTATTTAAATGATTTTAAATCATTTTAAAAATGATTTAAATGATATTTAACAGGTTTTCTGGTTTAACTATCATAACATTTTTATTTTAACTATTTGGGGATATTTTCAAAATGGTTTGCACATATCTGTGCTATCTCTATTCTAAATATAAAGTAACCTTTTTTTTTTTTACAACTCTTGGCTATTATTACGAAAATTAATGATCATACCACACCAAAATATAGAGATGTACTTAGAATCTATTGGAGGTTTTTTTGTTTCTAAATGGACATAAGTAGCTATGTTTTTGAGTTTCTGTGATTGGTTTTTATATTTAATCTGTTTTTACCCTCTTGTAAGGCTGGATTTTGGCTATTTCTTTGACTACCCAGAAGTTTGTTTGCATATTCTTGGTCCATTGCTATGTTATGAATATCTGAAACTTCCAGATTAGTGATCTCTGGACACATAACATGTTTTCACAATGGATTCTATAATATATCTTGGAGATGACAGCTCTGGTTGAAGCAATATCCTAACTCCTTCCTCCCTGCAAGTCAGGCTAGTTTTTTTTTCCTGAAAAGTGGCAAAGCTATTCAAGGACTTGATTTTTCTAAGGATTGTGCCTTCCTTGATGCAGCCAACTAGTATCTTCTGGCCATATTGATACTTGATTCCCTAAGGGAATAAAAAGGTCCAATTATTTGGAGTCAAGGCCCTTCATACTTGGCAAATGTCCCAAGACCATGTGAGCCACCATGCCATGCCCTGCTTACCAGATGTGTTTCCAGATGGAGACAAGAGGAGCAACATCTATCCAAGCTAAGTCCTAGAGTATCGTTTATGAAGATCCCTCTTTGGTGTAGGTAAACCTTCTTTTGTTAACTGTGAAATAACTTCATTTCACTCCAACATTAAACCTAAATTAATAGGGTATTGGTCTGAGTCAGTTCTACTCATCAGAGGGGATAAGTCATGTACTTAGGTCAAGGATAGACTTATTGATTCTTCTGCCTAGTCAGGAAGTGATCGGTGAATCTCTCTCTTTGATACTGAATAGCATACATGTTCTTTCTCCTACATCATTCATTGTAGATTCAGCTGTTTCCCATATCTTCTAATTGTATGTGCAATTAGCTTCTTTATTCTTGTTCTTTACTTAGTTTCTTAGTTTTTCCATTTCCACACAAACACACATATATGTGGTTAATTAACTATTTTGTATGAAAGAAAGAGGACAGATTGAGCTCATAAAAGGGCTGGATTTAGAATTTGGAGATATGGATTCTAATCTTAGTTTTGTTATCTACTACCTATGTAACATGGAACAAATTAATTTACTTCTTGATAGGCCTTAATTTCAATTCAATAATTCAACATTTATTAAGTACCTGCTATGTGAAAGTCATTGGGATGGGAGCTGAGTTTCTTAATGTACAAAATGAAATTTATACTAGATGATATCTAGGGTTCCTTCCAGCCCTAATACTATGATCCTAAGTATCACAAGGTTCATGTCATTCTTAGTTGTGCAACAAAAGAGAAAAACAGAAGAGATATCAATAGTACACCACTTTGTTGCAAAACAAGTTAAAAACAGTTATTTAAAAAAGTTGCAAGCCAGAGGGGGTAAGTACAAGGTTATAAACTTAGGAATGAAAAAAAAACAATCCTCAGTACAAAACGAGGGATGATTTCTGAGGGAAACGTAGAACACAGTAAGATCTGAGGGTCATGGAATGCTCTAGGCTGAATACGAATCAAAAAGAAGAAGCCATTATGGAAACATAAAAATCACTTTGGTATTTCTTATTGGTTTACTGTGTCTAGTTTCTGGTCACTGCATTTTCAAAATGATGCAGAAAAAGTAGTGTCTAGGAAAAATGAACAAAATTATTAAAGACATGAAAAACAGGTCCTAGGAAAATAGGAGGAAATTAATTAACTAATTAATTAATAATAAATGAATGAATGAACAAAGAAACAAGCATATAAATAAATAATGTGAGTTATATATCCTGGAAGGAACTCTAAGAAGTAACTTGTTTACTGTTTTCAAATATGTGAATGTTTTTGTTGTGGTGGTTGTTTTTTTAACAAGAATGCTGAGAAATTCTCTAACCCCATGAAGGATTTAAGAACGAAAAATACTATTGGTCTATAAGAAATCTAAGACAAGTAAGAAGGTTAGAAAACAGAAATAAATCACTGAGGGAAGTGGGTGGTATTCTTTTATCCTGGTGACCTTTAAGAAAATAATAGATAACCACTTAGCCTGCATAAGTTAATCATTCACTTATATAAAGGAGAAGCCTGAATCAGATGATTTTTTTGAGGGCCTTTCCAGTTCAGAGATTACAACTATGATTCTTTGACAAATATAGTTGATAGCTTTGCTACTTGGTCACTTTTTCCCTTTGAGATAAGATTGCTTAAATACAGTCAGCTTTTGATTATAACAGGATGGCTTTTCCACAGTAAATCTTGCTTTCTTGAGCTTAACAACTACTTTGCCTAATTACTTTTTGTTTAACAACCTGGCAAACACTTCATTCACATTCAGTATAAACTCAGTTTAATTACTTACTCTGTTGAGAAGATTCTGCCTTAAGGGGAGCTCTTTGAAAATCTCAAACTTGACTGCAATTTCCAGCTTTGAGAAGAATTTGGTAGATTTTAACTGATCACTAGGAGGAATCTAGAGAAACTAATGTGACTGCACAGGAAGCTCTCTGATAGGTCCAACCTTAAAAGAACATGCATTAAAAAAAAAAAGTAAGAAGTATCTGATGGATGGTGAATATAAAAGATTGATGAATCTGTTAAAAAATTGAAGCAGAAAATGAGCTTGGCCTTTTGAAACATGTTAAGAACAACACAGAGGGCTCTTTCAATAATGTTCAGAATAAGAACAAAAAAGAAAGGCCCACAATTTGTGGCAGAAAGTATAATGTTAACAGATAATATAGAGAACCCATATTGGTCTAGAAACATGGACTTTCCTTAAATATTGCCATTGCTCCTAAAATGAACTCACATAGGTATACATTAGTAGAGCTATGATCTTATCAATATGAACCTTCCTCTAATGAGGCAAATTACCATCCATACACGCCTTCTGGAAGGCAGAGAAGGTACTTTCTTAAGATCACCTGACGTTGTTTTGGGTACCAATACATGGGCTGCCCATTGGTAATACTTCACCTATGAAACATTGACCAAACCATTTAATTTTCCTGTCACATTTTTTAATAATGTCTTTTATGCTGCCTCTCCTTTGCAAGTTCTCATGAGCAGGGATTTTCTTTTTTTTTTGTACTTATATCCCCAGCATATAGCACAGTCCTGGGCACATAGTAGGTACTTAATTAGTACTTGTTGATTGATCTATTTATTGGTGATATATGAAAATTATTCACATCTAGGCATTGCCCTTTGGAGGCACTCAACTTTAATTATTCAGAGACTATGACATTCCATGTTTTGTAGTTATCACCAGAATAATATTGGTATTAAAAAGATGGATTTTTGTTTCAGAGATAAGCTTAGTATTACTAAAAACACTATACAGCTTCCCAAATGCAATAGTGTAGGTATACACTAAAAAAATTTTTTTTTACTCCCCCCCCACTTCTCTGTGTTGGAGACAGAATACTCAGACCCCAGAACTTCAACAGGCTTTTTTGTGGCTAAGGAAAATATGAGCACAAATGGGTGATTGTTACTTGCCTTCTTTCCTCTCCTGTCCTCTCCTTTCCTTTTCAATGTCTCCTTCTCTCACTACTCTCCTAGGAAAGACCTTTGAACAGTTGCAACCCCAATAACATGGAAGAATTCACCATTTTCCTGCCTCCTTTTAATAACCTCCACACAGCCACTTCTGTAGCTGTGAAGAGCAACTCCAGGGATTTCCCTCTATAACAGGGTACCAGCCATGGGATAAAACAAAATTTGAGGAAAAAGAGAATTGAGGATCCCCTAAATCCATTTATCTGTAGTGCTCCTCTTATGTTTCAGAGATATGAAAGAGGGAATAATATCTGATGGACTATCTCTAAGGGACTCAGAACATAGGTATAGGAACACAGATGTACAGCCAGAAAGAACCTCAAAAGTCATCTATTCCAAACCCTTTATTTTTTAAAAAATTATTTTATTTTTGCACCATCATGTGATGATCAGCTAAGAATGACTCAGCTCTTCTCAGCAACACAATGATCCAAGTACAAAGGACTCCTGAAGGAAAATGCTATCCAAATCCAGACAAAAAATTGATGGACTCTGAATGCAGATTGAAGCATATTTTTTTCACTTACTATATTCTTTCTCATGGTTTTATTTCCTTTTGATCTATTTCTTCTTCTACAACTGTGATGAATGTGAAGATGTGTTTTACATTATAGCACATGTGTAAACTATATCAAACTGCCTACCATTTTCAGAAGAGGAGAGGGTAGAGAGTAAGGGAGAAAAATTTGGAACTCAAAATCTTGTAAAAATGAATGCTAAAAATTTTCTCAGTATGTAATTGGGGAAAAAATAAAATACTATTTGAAAACATAAATTATTTTGTTTTTCTAATAAACAAAAATCAATTTTTTCTACCTTCCTGTCCACCACTAAAAAAAAGAAAACCCTTGTAACAAATATATATATATAGTCAAACAAAACAAATTCTCACATTGGTTGTGTCCAAAAATATATATTTCTCATTCTGCACATCAAATGTCTCACCCTTCTGTCCCCAAGTTTCTTCATTTCTCCTCTGGAATCATGGTTGGTTGCTGTGTTGGCCACAGTTCAAAATAGTTACTTTTTACAATGTTGTTATTATATAAATTTTCCTCCTGGTTCTTCATTCTGCATTAGTTCATACAAATCTTCTCAGGTTTCTCTGAAACCCTTTCATGCCTGTCATTTCTTATGGCACCATAGTATTCCATTACATTCATAGGCCATCATTTGTTCAGCCATTCCCCAATTTATGGACACTTCCTTAATTTCCAGTTCTTTGTCACTACAAAAGAGCTGCTACAAATATTTTAATATATGTGCTAATGCTATTATTTTACAGATAAGGAAACTAAGTTTGAGACTTGCCCAAGGTTACATAAGAGATAAGCTTCGAAGTGCAGATTTGAGCCTAAGTTCTCTGATCCCAAATCAAGCAGTCAGATCTAAGGCTTAATACTAGCCCTTACTACCTGTCAGTTGAAGACTAAGAAGATAGAAAAAGTATGTAGATGTTTGAAATGAGTTTGTCTCCTAGTATAGACAAATCATCTTATAGCATAAGCAAAAAAAACAACAGCAACAGAATTTGTGATTATGGAACTATTGTGGGTAGTGTGCAAAGGTGGAGAATGGATACTGAGGATGTTTGACAGAAAACTGAAGACAGGTAAATGTCATTGTTTTCCAAAAAGAGTAAGAAGTGTATTTTTGTAATGCCTACTAATAAATTTGATGTTGAAACCTAGAGGGGGGAAAAATGTGTATGAGGGAAATAGGGATTGGAGCTCTAGAAGAGATTATTAAACAATTTGTGAGCTTTTAGAAAAGAAAGGAATAGTCACTAGGAACACATTTTTATCCATTCTCTCTGGTTTTAGAGGGAGAGGTAGAAACTCCTTTACTTGTGTTCTTGATCTCATCCTTTCCCATTGCCTCTAGGAGTTTGCTCCATTGATCCATTTTTTCCCCTTTTCTCTTCTTGCTTCTATCCCTGTCTGCCAGTTCTTTCTGTCTATTTCTCACTGTCTATAAATATGATCAGGCTTTCACATCCTTAAAAAAAAAAACTTTCCAGTTATCATGCCATTTCTTCAAGTTATCAACTGTTTCTCTTCCCTTTCATTGACAAACTCCTAGCAAAAGTAGTCTATGCTCAAAGCCTACATTTCCTCTTTATTCACTCATTTCTTAGTCTGTTGCAATCTGATTTCTGACCCAACCACTTGACTCAATGACCTTTTTAAAGTCCGCATCCTTCTTGGCTTTTAATATTGTTTCTTACACACTTCTAGATATTTTCTTCTTCCTTGACTTTTATGACATTATTCCCTGACTAGTACACCTCCTACCTTTCCAAGTACACATTCTCAGTCTCTTAGTGTCTCATCATCCATCACCTGCCCCCATGGGTGTTACTCAAAGATTTATCCTAGGCTATCTCTTCTCTTTATACTTTCTTCTTCGAGGGGATCTCATTCATTCCCATGGGTTTCATTATCACCTCTAGGCAGATGACTCCCAAATCTTTCTTCTAAATTCTAGTCTCATATCTCCAGTTGACTGTTGGATATACCCAACTGGATATGATATTAGCATCTCCAATTCAGCATGTCCAACACTGAGCTCATCACCTAATCTGCTAAACCACTCCTCCTCCAAACTTTCCTCTTACTGCTGATAACAAAAATACACTCCTAGGAACCCAGGTATTTAATCTTAGATTTAACTTTGACCTCTTTCTCTCTCCCTCCCTCTCTCTCTCTCTCTCCCTCCCTCTCTCTCTCTTTCTCTCTTTCATGCACACACAATTAATTGACAAATCTTTTCAATTTTGCCTCTAAAACATCTCTCCCCTCTACCCTTTTCACTAACACAACTCCCACACTAGTTCAGGTCTTGTTACCTCTCCCTTAATATCTGAATAACCTCCTCACTGATCTCTCTTTCTTTTATACTTCCCTTCTCCAATTCACATAGCTTCTAAATTAATATTCTTAAGAAATGGATCTGACCATGCTTTTCTCCTGCTGAATACCTCAATGACTTTCTTTCAATAATTATAGGATAAAATATGTAAAATGTAAACTCTTTAACTTGATATTTAAAGTCCTCCATAATTTGCCTTTAAGTTTCCTTTCAAGCCTTATCTCACATATCCTTCCTGCATTCTCCACTCCAGCCAAACTAGACAACCAGCTGCTCCCCAAAATCAACATTGCATCTTCTGACTCCACAAACCTAGAATAAATCCCTTACTTATTTCCACCTACCAAAATTCCTATTTTCTTTCAAAGCTTCAATAACTTACTAGCTGTGTGGGCCTAGACAAATCATTTAATCTCCTCATCCTCAATTCCCTTATTGAAAAAATGAGGATAGTTACATGTAAGAAAGGATAGTAAAATGAGGAGAGCAGCTAGGTGGCATGATGGATAGAACACTGGGCCTGAATAAAGGAAGACCTGAGTTCAGATCCAACCTGAGACACTAAACAGCTGTGTGATCCTGGACAAGTCATTTAGCCTCTACCTGAGCTATAAAATGGGGATCAAATAACTTCTACCTCAAAGAGTTGTTGTGAGGGTCAAATGAGATAATATTTGTAAAGCTCTCAGAAATATGCCTGGCACAGAGTAGGCACTTAATAAATGCTCGTTCCCTTCCTTACCTTGCTATAAGGATTGCTATAAGAATCAAATGAAATAACATATATAAAATACTTGGCAAAATTTAAAGTGTCATATAAACACTGGCTATTGTTAGTGTTTTCTCCTTCCTTAGATTTTCCGGGAGCACTTTATCTGATCTCTCCTGTGTTCCCCTCATTCCCTATATTTTATTATACTTATCTATCTATGTGTTATACTTCTCCCACTTCATCTCCAGTAGATTGTAAGCTCCTTAAGAAGCTTTCATTTTTTGCTTTCAATACCCATTGAGGCCCTTTGAGACATCCAAGTATAGATCATCATCTCTACACTGATGATTCTCAAATCTACCAATCCTACCCAAATGTCTCTGCCAACCACCAGTCTTGAATCTCCAACTTCCTTTCAGACAGCTAGGACTGGATTTCCAATAGACTTCTTAAACTCAACACGTCAAAAAAAATCATTATCTTTCCCCATCCCTGCCCTAAATCCTCCCCCACCTTCTACCTTTCCTTTTACTATAGAGGGCAAAACCATCCTCTCAGTCCTTCAGTTTCACAACCCAGGAGTCATCCTCGACTCTTCAGATTCTCTCATGACCCCTACCCCCTCCCTACCATTTCCTATTGGTTGCCAAAACCTGTCGATTTCACCTTTGCAACATCTTTTGAATATGAATCCTTCCCTTCTCTCACATTGCCACCACTCTAGTGTAGGCCCTCATCACCTCACTCCTGAACTATTGCAATAATCTACTTGTGGGTCTGCCCACCTTAAGTCTCTTCCCATTCCAATCTATCCTCTGTTCAGCCACCAAAGTGATTTCCCTAAAGTGCAGGTCTAATCATACCACTCCCTACTCAATAAATTCCAGTGTTCCCTAGCACTTCCTGGATCAAATAAACAATCCACTATTTGGTGTTCAAAGCCCCCAATAATTCAATCCCTCTCCCCAAGCCATCTTTCCAGTCTTCTTACACTTTACTCACCATGTACTCTATGATCCAGTGATATTGTTCCTTCATATTGTTCCGTGAACAAGACTCTCTCTCCTCTCTCAGATGAAGACATTTTTTCCTAGCTGTCCCCTACACTTAGAATGCTCTCTCTCTTCATCTCTGCCTACTGCCTTCCCCAGTTTCCTTTACATCTCAACTGAGATGCCATCTTCTACAGGAAGCCTTTCCCAACACCTCTTCATTCTAGTGCTTTCCTTTTGTTATTTATTTCTATATATAGCTTGTTTGTTGTCTCCCCCATTAGATTGTGAGCTCCTTGAGGGCAGGGACTATCCTTTTGCCTCTTTTTGTATCCTCAATGCTCAGCACACCTCCTGATGCAGAGTAGGTACTTAATAAATGCTTATTGAATGACTGACTGACTGAGATATCCTCCAGTCAATTGTTGGTAAAGACCTGGAGATTTTAGTTAACAAATCTCAAAATGAGCCAACAATAAGAAATGAGTCTTCCAAAAAAAAAAAGTCACAAAATGTTAGGATCTATTTATAAAAGTATAGCATCCAGATCAAAGGAGATTATAGTTCCACCAAGGTTTGTCCTTGTTATTTAACCTTGTTGGGCCTCAGTTGTTCATCTGTAAAATGAGGGAGATGAACTAGATGGCCTCTAAATCCTCTCTGCCTCCACTTCTTTCCTCCCACTCTTCTTAACTCTCAATGGTCTGGCTTCCAACCTCATTGTTCAATTGAAACTGGTCTCTCTGAAGTTACCAGTGATTTCTTTTTTTTTTAATTTTGTTTTAATTTTATTAATTTATTTTGATTTATCAACAATCACTTCCATATGCTTTTGAGTTTAAAAATTTTCTCCCCCTTCCTCCCCACCTCCCTCCCCAAGATGGCGCACAATCTGATATAGGCTTTACATTTACATTCCTATTAAACATATTTTCACATTAGTGAAGTTGTAAGTAAAAATTAAAAACAATAGGAGGAACCATTAGAAAGACGTACCAAAACTCAACAGAAGAGGAAAAAAAATGATAGCAATTCAACTTCCATAGTTCTTTCTTTGGATGTGGATAGCATTTTCAGTGATTTCTTAACTGTCAAGTCTAGTAGCCTTTTCTCTGTCCTCATCCTTCTTGATCTCTCTGCAGCCTCCAACACTGTCAATCACCCTCTTCTCCTTGATACTCTCTTCTCTCTAGGTTTCCCTGTCACTACTCACTCCTGATTCTCTTGCTACTTATCTGGCCCTCCCTTCTCTGTCTCTTAGATCTTTATCCAGGTCACTCCCACTAATGATTGGTGTCCCACAGGGTTCTGTCCTGGGCCCTTTCTTTAGTGATCAAAATTAATGAATAAACATTTATTAAGCACTGACTAGATACCAGGCACTGTGGTAAGCAGATGGTGATACAAAAAGAGGTAAAAAATGATCCCTGCCCTCAAGGAGCTTACAATCTAATGTGGGAGACAACATGCAAACAAATATAAACAAAGAAGCTATATACAAGATAAATAGGAAATAATTAATACAGAGAACCACTAGAATTAAGAGGGGTTGGGAAAGACTTCCCATAAAAGCTGGGATTTCAGTTGGGACTTAAAAGGAAAAGAAACCAGGGAAGTCAGAAAGTAGAGTTAAGGAGGGAGAGCATTCTAGGCATGGGGGACAAGTCAGAGAATAAGCCCTCAGCTGACAGATTGAATGTCTCATTCGTGGAACAGTCAGGAGTCTAGTGTCACTGATCTCATCAGGTCTCATAGATTCAATTGTCATCTTTAGGCTAATGATTTTTTTTTCAGAGTCAGAGAGTCTTTTAATTAAATCCTATTTCTCATATTTATTTACTGTGTAACTATCTCAGTGCCTTGCTATTTTCTTTTTTTAACCTTGCCCAGTCATTTTTATTGGGATTTACATTTATGTTAAGCTGATTCATGCCAATCCTCTGCTCAAGAAACTTCAGTGGTTTCCTATTTATACTAATGATTCTTAAATCTAATTATCTGATTCTATCTTTTCTTTTGACCTTCAGTCTCACTTCTCCAACTGCTTATTTAGAGATCTTAAATTCAATGTTCCAGAGACATCTTAAATTCAACATGTCCAAAACTGAATTCATTATCTTTTCTCCCAAACCCTCCCTTCTTCTGAACTGTTTAGGGGGCCACTAATCTCTCAATCACCAAAGCACTCCATCTAAGTGTTAGCCTCACTCTCTTTCACCCCCCACATCCAATTAGTTGCACAGTCCTATCCTTTTTACTTTGGAAACAATTCATCTATACCTCTTCTCCTCTGACGTGGCCACTACCCCACTACAGGCCCTCATCACCTCACTCTTAAACAATTGTAATAAATAGCCTTTTGGGTGTTCTCCCTGCCTCAGGTCTCTCCCCACTCCATTCTACATTCCATTCCAAGCCATCAAATTGATCTTCCAAAGTGCAGGTCTATCATGTCACTCTTACCCTCCACTCCCATACAATAAACTATCACCTCCAAGATCAAATATAAAATTCCCTTTCTGGTGTCCAAAACCCTTCATAACCTCACCCCTCCTATCTTTCCAATGTTCTTACTCCTTACTTATTCTCCAAAATCCAGTGACACTGGCCTCCTTGCTTTTCCTTAAGAACTCTATCTCCCAACTGTGCTTTTTCACTGGCTGTCCTTCATTCCTGAAATGTTTTTCCTCTTCATCTCTACTCCCTGACTTCCTTCAAGTTCCAGCTAAAATCTGGCTTAAAAAATAAAATAAAATAAAATAAAATAAAATCTGGCTAAAGAAAAAAAAAAGGCTTTATAGGAAGCCTCTCCTGATCTCACTTAATGCTAGGGACTTCACTTTGTTGCATGTCTCCAGTTGATCCTGTATATATCTTTTATGTACATTTGTTTACATAGTGTCTCACCCATCAGACTGTGAGCTCCTTGAGAATAGGGACTGTCTTTTGCCTTTCTTTTTTATCTCCAGCATTTTGGTTCATAATAAATGCTCATTAACTGATGAACTGACTCTCTTCCAGCTCTAAATCTCTGACTCCATGAATGTATCAGGAGAATAAAATGAGAACAGTCATAGCTTCCTCACTCCTCTTGAGTCATATCTCTGTGGTATAAATATCTCCATTAGAATGGAAACTCTTTTTAAAGAGAGGGCTCAGCACAGGTTCTCTCCCCCTTTCCCACCAGATTGTAAGCTCTTTGCAGACAGGGACTATCTTTGTCTTTATTTGTATTTGTATCCCTAGGCATAGTGTGGGAATGTAATAAATGTTGATTGACTGACAAGTGTTTGTGGCCACCACAGCCAAATAGCTATTTGGCTAGTTTGAGTGGGGTTTGGGATTTCAAGGTGCACCACAAGACAGAACACAGCACTATACTGGAATAAGCAGAGAAAAAAATAAAGCCAGCCAGCTTTGTTGAAGGGAAATACTCAAAATCAAAGTAGCAGTCATGTGAATGGAAATATGGAGGAGGGTGCCACTGGGATTCCAAGTGGATAAGGGTGCCAAAACCACAGATTTTTGAAGGGTTTTTATCTGGGTCAAGCAGAACCAGGCATTGTGAGGTACAAGAAGGACCTTAGACCTGGTGATCAGATACACCAGTTCTCAAAGACTGATGCTGATTCATGCTGGGTGGGGATGAGCAGGGAAATTGGCAGTAGTTGCTGTTCAAACTCCCTGTTTGAAAAAGGGCTTTTGATTATTACTGCAGGCCTTCCTTTGGTGGAGTTCCTCAAGGGATTTGAACTTCCCAGGAACTTCTTGGTCCAAGGGGCTGGGGAGGCTGCTGAAGTCTTCACAGAACCCAAGAAGCTACAATCCCCTGAACTCTTCCAGGGATAGGCACCATTCATGTACTTGGTGTAGTGTACAGAGCATTGGCTTGGTGCACTTTACTCCACCTACTAGATGGGGAAAAAAATCTGCCAGTAATCACTGCCTTTTTTCCAAAAGATCCACACTCTATACATCTTGTACATATAGATGACACAAGATTTTATGTAAGGACTACTTCTGTTGTTTCAGGGATCCAATCCTCTAGTTTAGAGTGCAATTTCAATGGCCCTCCTGAAGGAATCTTCTTTCCCTTCTTGCCTCACTTATGAAATCTGCAGCCTGACTAAATCAAAGGGAGACTTTCTCCCCAGCGCCAACACAAATCTCTCTTCTTTATGTAAGATGTATGCCAGAATGGCCTTAAAAAAAAAAAAACACTTAACAAGGTTAGTAGAACTACAGTCTATTCTTAATTGAATGATCCTGTGATAAATTACTTGGGCTGGGGCTCGGCTCTTTTTGCTTCAATGGGTTGTAAAAAGTTTAAAGAACCTTGGAAAAATTATTTTTTCTTTTTCTCCTCAAAACTTTTTTTCTTTCATCTTTTGCAACCCAAACAATGAGGAAAACTGCCATTCAAATGTGATAACCTGACAGAGGAGAAAGAGTACTGGTCCTGAGTTAGGTAGCCTTGATTCTGAATCCTGCCTCAGGATTACCAGCTGTGCGATCTTGGAACAACCTTATTAAACCTTGGGTTTCTTCATCTATAAAATGGGGATGATAATTCCTTTAGTATATACATGGAAGGGTTAGTGTTTAACCTCCACACAAACATCAGTCATTATTATGACATCTATGACCAATGAGGAAAAAAAGAGGGAATGATATTGATTTGATTCTGCAAACCAATTTTATTTTTACCTGTTATTCAAAAGACTCAACTTTAGGGGGTCTATTAGGGAAGAGAATAAATATTTATATAGCATTTACTATGTGCCAGGCACTGGTCTAAGTGCTTTTACAAATATCTCATTTGATGTTCACAGCAACACTGCAAGATAGATGCTGTTTTATACCTATTTTAGAATTGAGGAAGTTGAAGCAAACAGATGTTAAATGACTTGTCTAAAGTCACACAGCTAATAGTGTCTAGGGCTTGATTTGAACTTAGGTCTTCCTTTCCCCAGGCCCATAGCTCTGTAGTGCCAGCTGGAACAAAAGCTAAAAAAAAAAAAAAGAATAGGTTTTAGGACATTTAATTAGCCACAACTGTAGTCTTAAATGAAACTGAACTTCAGTGATAAATCTCAGACATTTGAATAGTTTGAAGTTTCACACTTTGTCAACTTTTAAAATTTTGCTTTTTTAAAAAAAATTCTTGGATTAAAGATAATTTGATGTTAATTGCCCCTAAGTAGTAAAGGAATGTAGTTCTTTCCTCCTTGACTTTTGTTTACTTTTTGACACTGTTAGTAATCAAATCATACTAGATATTCTTTCCCTTCTTGGAATCAGAGAAACCTCAGAATCATAAAATCTCGGAATAGGAAGGGACTCTATCCATTTGAATAAACATATCCTCTACATCTACAACATGCCCAAGTGGTCATTGGGGCCTTGCACAAAGACCTCTAGTGAAAGGTAAACCAGTACCTCCAAAGCCATTCATTCTACTTTTTAAGATCATTCTAATAGGAAGTTTCCCTTACATCTAGCCTAAATTGTCTTCCTCTTCAATATGAATTCATTGCTCCTAATTCTGTCTACTACAGGATAGCAGGACAATATAATCTCTCTTCTACAAGATGGTTCTTCAACATTTGAAGACAGCTATCATTTCACCCTTTACTTTTCTCTAAGCTAACCACCTCCCACCCTTCACCCCCAAGTGCTACAAGCAGTTCTCAAATGACATTAAGCCCTTCCCAATCCTAGTTTCCTTTCTTTGGACTATCCAAAGATTATTAAAGTCCTTCCTAAAATGTAGTACTTCAAACTGAGCATAATATTCTAAGTGTAGCCTTACCAGGGCATCATCTCCCTAGTTCTAGATGGATGCCTCTTGATCTAAAATAGTGAGAGTTTTTTGGCTGCCATATTATATTGTTGACTTACATTGAGCTTGCAGTCCACTAAAACTCTCAGGTCTTTTCCTGGCGAATGTCTGTGTAACTATGCCTTTCCCATCTTATACTTATGAAGTTAAATTTCTGAGCCCAGGTATAAGAATTTTGCATATGTCTGCTAAATTTTGTCATACATTCAGCCCAATGTTCTACCTATCAAGATTTTTCTGCATTTTGATTCTGTCATCTAAGGGTCAGCTATCCCCCCAGTTTTGTGTCACTTGCAAATTAAAGAAACATTTCATCTATGCCTTTAAGCCATTAATAAAAATGCTAAATAAAACAAGGAAAAGCCCTGGAATATTTCTTCCCAAGCAGATATAAAACTATTATTACTCTTGGGTTCTAGTCATTTAGACCAATTTTTAATCTACCTGACTGTAGGATTGTTTAATCTGTATCTCTCCCTGTTTTTTATAGGAATAGTGTGAGAAGAGACTTTGTCAAATGCTTTTTAAAAATCTAGGTTAATTATGTCTATAGCATCCCCTTGATCCATCAGTCTGGTAATAATTCTGTCAAAAAAGGAAATGAAGTTAGTCTGGCATGATTTTACAGCCCAGAAGGATCATTCTCCTCCTCCCCACCATCATATCTTTGTGACAGAGCAGGTAAATAATAAAAGGGGAATAGGCCCTCATTCTCTGGGAAGGCTCCAAATTAGTCTCACCACAGTCTTTAAGTCCCAACAAAACCCCTATCTTCTATAGGAAGCCTTCCCTAACTCCTTTTATTTCCCTTGTTTTCCCTCTTTTACTTCCTATTTATCCTGTATATAGCTTTCTGTGTGTGTGTGTATGTGTGTGTGTGTGTGTGTGTGTGTGTGTGTATAATCTATAAGTTTATAAATATATATATGATGAGGATTGGATCTGGACCCCAAAAAGGAAAAACCCTGGACTTTCCCATATGGCCAAATCTCTGGCATTTGCCTGAGGCTATACTCCACTCAACTGACCTTTCATTGGCTACACCCAATCTCCCAATTCTGTTCTGTTATCTCCAGATTGCCCCTGGCCACTTTCCACCCTTAATCCTATCTAGATTCCATTCTCCCTTGGTCCATCCCTGCAGTTCTGTTACTTCCTCCAGTCACCTAAAACTACTTGGCCACACCTAGATCCCTCCCACAGTCTTTCCTATATAAGGTCCATCTTGTCTCTATTAAGGTGCTCAGATTCTTAAAATCTAGCCACTGCTCAGGTTTTTATCATCTAGCCAATAGTTTACAGGTGCTCAGATTCCTTAAGAATCTGGGTAATATGGCAGATCTTTAATAAAACTTGTCTTTGGCTCAAAGAAGGCTTGGGTCAAATTCTTTGGGGCAGGGCCCATGTGTCGTGATTTTGGGGTTCCAGCATCCCTAAATCTTTAGGCCTCATCATATACATATATGTGTGTATGTATATTTGTTTGCACATTTTCTCCTCCATTAGATTGTAAGCTCCTTGAGGGCAGAAACCGTCTTTTGCCTGTTTTTGTATCCCCAGCTCTTCACATTGTGTCTGGCACAAAGTAGATGCTTAATAAGTGTTTACTGAATGAATGAACAGAAGTCTGGGATTTCCTTCTGGGTACTAAAGGACTCAGGACAATCCTCTCTCTTCAACTCAATGTCCCAGCACCTAAGGCTTTTCCTCACCAAGGACAGAAGTGTTGTTACCAGACCCACAGTTTAATCCCAAACTGGAAAAGTTTAGCATAAGAACCCCAACTAGGGTGTGTGTGTGTGTGTGCTGCTCTTTGGCCATCTTCATACCATGCTTCCTGACTGTAATGGGATTATCACTGGGGCTCTGGTTCCTGATTGCTAACAGTTCTCCATAATTACCTAGATCATGAGTCTGCTTCCCAGCCATTTTCATGCCATGCCGTACCCAAATGTCCCTTCTGCCCTTTCTATCTCTAGCACTGGGAGAAGTAATCAAATCAACACTATTATTCCTGAAAGGAAATATCAGTCAATTGCTTTATGGCTCTATTCACCATTTTTATGTCTTCCCAGTTCAAAACAACCCATCTTTAAATGCATTGGTTTCCCTAATTATAATATAAGCCCCTTGAAGGCAGAGATTATCTTTTTTTCTTTTTCTTTTCTTTGTTTTTGCATTTTTAACCCCAGCACTTAGTGCCTGGCATATAGTGATTAATAAATGCTTATTGATTCATTCATTATTTATTCATTCACTCTACTTGATTGTACCCACCAAGTAGAATGTAAGGTCCTTGAGGGAAGGGATGGTCTTTTTTTTTTCATTTTTGTATCTCCCCTAACCGCCCCCACCACCCTCACCCCAGTACCTTGCTATACAACCTGCTATGCATTAAGAAACAGCTAGGTGGCACAGAGGATAGTTGGTCTTGGAGTCTGTAAGAACTGAGTTCAAATCCAGCCTTGGACCCTGAGCAAATCACTTAACCTCTGTCAGCTTCAGTTTCCTCATCTGTGAAAGGGGGATACTAATAGCACCTACCTCTCAGGGTTGTCATAAGGATAAAATGAAATAATATTTGTAAGGCCCTTTGCAAACATTAAAGTGCTATCTATATAAATGCTAGCTATTAGTAGTAGGAGTTTTAAAAATACTTACTGAATTGAACTGAAATTATTTTACTTGTTGACAGCTGCCAAAAAGCCTTACTCTGTCAAAATTCTCTCTGACTTAACCTAATATGTGGTCACACACTAGATGACATTCCATGACCCAAGCTGGGCAGAATGTGAGCAGGCTACTTGATTATTAAAGGGAATGGAGGAGGGGGTGGCACTGTGTGAACTGCTCTGAACTAGGAACCCGAGGGGCAAGGATGTTGCTGTGGCAGATCAATGTAAATTGCCTTTTTGCCAGGCTTGGCATACGTACTGTGGACTCTGCCCACACCTGGTATATGTGGTAAGCACATTTGCTGCTGCTTCCAGGATGTTTTGTTTTACTCTCAGCTGCATTTACTGAACATTACAACTACCAGCTGGCTTTGTGGGCCAAACTGCAGACAATTGGTTTGAAGGATGGTGCACTGCACCAATTGAATTGACTTTGGCACCTGGGCAAACCCCAGCTTTAGCATCTACTTCCCTGCTGCAGTATTAATTTTTTCAGTTTCCTCTGTCATTTTCTGCTAGGTTCAGATAATGCTGAAAATTATTTTTGTTTTGATTAAAAGTGCTAAATCTCTTCGACATGAAGAGTTCAAGCACAGTGTGGTTTATCACTCCCTTCCTGCCACTTCAGCAGGGCACCAGTGGAACTTTTCTGCTGCCTGGCTGGCTTTGAGGAAATCAACTTGGCTAAGCTTCATGAGCAACAGATTTTGAATAAAGTAAATTTCAGAAAAGCAAAATCATCTTAAGGCTTTTTGATTGTTTTGTTTCTGATGTTAGGTCCTTCAGAAGCAAAACTAAAATGAACTAACTTTGAAAGAAGGTTAAATTGTTGTGTTTTGTTGTTGTCACCGACCTGTGTTGTGTGGGACTTCTGACTTTTCCCCTGACAGATGCTTCTCAGAAGGCTTTGGAAGCAGAAAGGAGGTTTCCCTTCAGGTCGTTGCTGCAGTACATCAATGACCTGCCTTATTTAGGACAAGAATGACTCCTCTGGAAATAGTATGGCAGAAACTAGGCATAGACCAACATCTCCTACTGTATGGCCAAGATAAGGTCAAAATGGGTTACATGATTTAGACATAAAGGATGATACAATAAGCAAATTGGGAGAGCAAGGAATAGTTTACCTGTCAGATCTATGGAGAAGGGAAGAATTTATGACCAAACGAGAGATAGAGAATATTATGAAATGCAAAATGGATAATTTTAATTTCATTAGATTAAAAAGGTTTTACACAAACAAAACCAATGCAACCAAGATTAGGAGGAAAGCAGAAAACTGGGAAACAATTTTTACAGCCAGTGTTTCTGATAAAAGCATCATTTCTCAACTATATAGAGAACTGAGTCAAATTCAAAAGAATACAAGTCATTCCCCAATTGATAAATGGTCAAAGGATATGAACAGACAGTTCTCAGATGAAGAAATTAAAGCCATCTATAGTCATATGAAAAAATGCTCTAAATCACCATTGATTAGAGAAATGCAAATTAAAACAACTCTGAGGTGCCACCTCACACCTATCGGATTAGCTAATATGACAGAAAAAGAAAATGGTAAATGTTGGAGAAGATGTGGGAAAAATGGGACACTAATGCATTGTTGATGGAGTTGTGAACTGATCCAACTATTCTAGAGAGCAATTTATAACTATGCCCAAAGGGCAACCAAACTAGGCATACCCTTTGATCCAGTAATACCATTACTAGATCTGTATCCCAAAGAGATCATAAAAAAGGGAAGAAGACCTATTTGTACAAAAGTATTTATAGCAGCTCTTTTTGTAGTGGCAAAGAATTGGAAATTGAGGGGATTACCATCAATTGGGGGAATGGCTGAACAAGTTATGGTATATGAATGTATTCTGCTATAAAAAATGATGAGCAGGTGGATTTTAGATAAACCTGGAAAGACTCACATGAACTGATGCTGAGTGAAGTGAGCAGAACCAAGAGAACATTGCACACAGTAACAGTAACTCTGTTCAATGATCAACTTTGATAGACTTAGCTCTTCTCAGCAATACAATGATCCAACATGATTCCAAAGACTCATAATGGAAAATGCTATCCACATCCAGAGAAAGAACTATGGAGCCTGAATGCAGATCGAAGCATATTATTTTCATTCTTTTTTTTAGGCAATTGGGGTTAAGTGACTTGCCCAGGGTCACACAGCTAGTAAGTGTCAAGTGTTTGTTCTGAGGCTGAATTTGAACTCAGGTCCTCCTGACTTCAGGGCCAGTGCTCTATCTACTGTGCCACCTAGCTGCCCCTATTTTCTTTTTGTTTGTTTGTTTCTTGTTTTTTGTGCTTTTCTCTTTTATTCTGTTTCTTCTTTCACAACATGACTAACAGGGAACTATATTTCCATGATTGCGTACATATAACATATCAGATTGCTTGCTGTCTTGGGGAGGAGGAAAGGAAGGGATGGAGGGAGGAAAAATTTGGAACTCGAAATCTTATAAAAATGAATGTTAAAAACTATCTTTACATGTAATTGGAAAAATTAAAATACTATTTACAAAAACAAAACAAACAAAAATGACTCTTTCTGAGTTATTCCCCTTAGAAGCTTATAAACTTGGGTTTATAAGGTCTATGCCCTAGTATGAACACAGGCTGATTTCCATCTCCAGCTACTGTTAGCTCAGATATCCACCTCTCCCCAAATATACACTTTGATCTATCTACAGGTAATCACTCTATGCCCCATGAGGATTTCTAACCTGTTAAGTAACTTCCTGATCATCAGCAGGAGTTCTAATTATCCATTTCAGGCATTCTCCCCAACTCTTATCTCTCTCTAGGAAGGCTAGAATGTACTACCATTTAAACTAATTTGAAGAATACTATACAAATAAGGTTCTTTTTTTTTTTGACACCAAATTAGTTCACCTAAGTCTGGTAGCAGGGGTGATCAGAAAATTTCCTTACCATAAAATATTAAAGTTAGACCTTAGAGAGATCATCTAGTCCAAGGGTTTTTAATTTAGAATCTGTGAACTTGTACTTTTTAAAAAATATTTTGATAACTGTATTTCAACATAGTTGCTTTCTTTTACATTCCTACATATTTTATTTTATGCAGTTAAGAGCAATATTAGGAGAAAGGGTCCATGGGCTTCACCAGATTGCCAAAGGGTTCATGACGTTCACCATATACGCACACCTGATTTAGTCAAACCCCCTTATTTAACAAATGAGGCAACAGAGACCCAAAGGGATCAAGTGACTTTCTTGCATAACTTGTTAGTGGCAGAAACAGGATTACAACTTAAATCCCCTGATTCTTAAACTAGTGCTTTTATGTTATTTGTGTAACAGACCTCTGCTGTTTGGAACTTGGTGGCTTGTCACCTGGACAGAATCTCCCAGAAGGCATTGTTGATCTAGCCCTGGAGGTTTCTGCAGGGTGAAAGTATGAGGCTTAGCTAGGACCTCTCTGGGAACTGAAAATTTTTAAGTAAAGGACAATGGAATGATAGAGCTAGGAAATTTTACTCTCCTCTACCTGGAGAAGAAGTTCTCCATTCCATAACAAAGAATCCATTAAAGAACGACAAAGATGGAGCAGGCTCCTACCCAGCCCAGCTGTTGAGTGATAGGACAGTGGTGCTGCCAGTGCTATCGGAGCTGCTGACTATAGTCTGGGTGTCACAGCCCTCAGCACTACCCAGTGCCAACTGAGGACCAGGGCACCATTGCCCCTTTTCCATTGTTTCCAAACAAAGGCCACTGTACCAGATCCCATCTTTGTTGACAGTTCTCCTGGGAGAAGATCCACCCAGTGCAATAGACCACCCCAAGCCTGAGGGTTAAGATAAGCAATTATATTAATAAAAGTATATTTGGTGACCCTTAGGTCAAGTTCCGTGCAGTGATCCTCATTCTGTCTTAGGGACCAAGCTAAAATCAATCACTTTTGAAGCACTGTATACGTGCTAGACGTTGTGCCAGGAACTAAACCTTCTTCCATGTGGCAACAGAGTGAATACTTAAAGTCACAGGATTATAGATTTTGGCCCAACACAAGTTGGTGTTTAAACAAGCCACTTGAATTACACTTTTCTTTCCTTCCTACCTTGTTGGTCAAAAGGCTGAGTCTTCTTCCTTTTTAGACACACACACACACACACACACACACACACACACACACACACACACACACACACCCCCTCCTGTTTCCACCCCAGGGTTGTTGTAAACCAGGAAGAATGCCGGGGACTTAACTTGAGGACTGTTTTTGGATGGAAGTGTTAACTTTTTGCTCCCAGGTAGATTGACCTGAAATCCAACTGTAGATCCTTTGGTCAAGGGATATAGCAGAGCTGACTTCCTTACTAAGTAGGATGCTTAGTGCCTAGCACATAGTTGGTATTTCAAAAGTGACTGATTCTTCTTGGCCCCAGAGGGCAGAGCTGGAAAATCTTCATGGAAATTTCAGAGGCAAATTTAGGCCCGGTATGAGGAAAACTTCTTGACAATTAGATCTATCCAAAAGTAGAATTGTTTGGCAGGGGTCAGGGTGGGGGAAGGGGGAAGGAAGTATTGGCAAGTAAGTTCCCTATCCCTAGATGTCTTCAAAGTCAGGGTAGCTACTACAGTATATTTTAGGAATGCACTCTTATTGAGTTAGTGAGTGGACTAGATGTTCTCTGAGATCCCAACTCTGAGATTCTGAAATGGAAATGAAAAGTTGTTTCTCTTCTGTTGAGCATGTATCAGAGGAGGTGTTACTATTTCCTGACTATTTTTCCTGTGCATCATTCTTATTACTTGTCATAGCTGCAATATTGGCAACCAGTAGACTTTCCTTATCCTGCAAGTCAGTCATACAATTTGAAACACCTGTTGTGTACAACTTGAAACAAATAATCACTCCACTACAACCATGAGACTGTCTAGTGCACCACTTTGCATTCCCAGTACTGGCATACTACCCTACATGTGGTAGGAACTCCCTAAATGTGTACTGGTACCCTTTTTGGAATCTCTAATCTTATCTTTAATTCCACCTGCAATGACAAATCTGGCCACCAACACCCACAAATATGACCCACATTTCCTCCCTGGGAGGGATGTAAACTTGTTAGGTTATATGCACATTTGTTTACATGGAAACAAAAATAACCTTGCTGTGGCCTGTGCTAGGGAGATATAGATCAATATTTTCTACTAAGTGACCCAAGACTCCAAGGACAAGGAGATCACTTTGTCTTATGTTTGTCTTCTGTTAAACTAGCCTCTTGGGAGAAGAGAGGCAGTGGCCACATTGGCATTCCCAGATCTATCACTTATGTCCTGATATGATAGCTTCAAGATCCTGCTCCTGAGGTCCCCAATCCCAGCCTGCCCCAGGATATTTGCAAAGAATTTCTATAAAAATAATTGTTAATATCATCAACAGTGTGGTTAGTGCAAAGACTCCTGGACTGGAATCAGGAGACCTGATCCAGTCTTAGTCCTGTCTCTCACTAGCTGCAGAACTTCAATCATTCTACTTCTCTGGGCCTCAGATAACTGCAGATAACAGATATGATAACTTCTAATGTCTCTTCACACTCTAAAACTATAATTTTACTAAGTAAAATGTTTCCTTGGTAGCTCCTCTTCTGAGTAGAAGTTCAAAAAACCTGGATAGACGCTTTCAGGGAATTAGCAAAAAAATTAAATCTTGTCTTATTATTGTTAGTTTTATTGCTACATTTTGCTTCTAAATCAACCAGTTCCATTTATTCATCTCCCCTTCACACACTGAGCCTTTTCTTGTGACAAAGAAAAAAGTTTAACAAAACCAATCCACAATCAAAGCAACTGTCAGATAATGTATGCAAAATTCCACGTCCATATCTCCCCATTCTACCTCACCCCCAAACTAAAGGAGGAAGGTTGCTTCATTTTTACATAGTTCTTCCCACTCTTTTTAATATGTACTACAGTAGTCTGTGTAGGACCCTTGCATTGATCCTGGCCTTAAGGTTCACTGTCTAGATTTTTCCCAGTATATTTCATGAAGCCAAGACTGATTTCTGGCAAAATCCCATTACTTGACATGTTTCCTCTTTCTAGGCTTGTGACTATGAGGAGTATTTACATTCTTTTGGAAACCATAACCGTTTCTCACCCTTCTCACCATCCCTTACTCTGAACTACAAAGACTTATGGGACCATAGACTCACATTACTCAGGCATCTACTACCGTGTTATTTGTCCCCAACCTTCATGTGATGTGCCCCTTATTCATTTTCATGAGAGCTCTCCAGTCACATGATCCAAGCTTTATTAGGGCAAGCACCTAATTGACAATAACCTCCAAAGTAATGAGACAGGTCCTCCCAATTTCTTTGCTATGTAAACCTCTTCATCTGTGTCTCCTTCCTGGTGATACTACCCTTCCTTGGTGAAATAAAAAGAGCAGTAATGTGGAGCCACTTAGGTTGGGGGACTGTGGGATAGAAAGCAGAGATTCTTCCATCATTCCATCTAGACTATAAATATAAAAGTAGCCCCTGAATTCAAAGGGAACTTTAAGTTCCCGCTCCTCACCTATCCCTTTCCACAGGACAAGGACCAGTAAGAAGTATATCACTGAGACACACTCAGGAACAAGCATAGTTAAAGAAGAAAGGTTGCATTTTTCCCAACCCCAGACTGGCCAGATAGGGATAAGGACTGAATCTATGATTTTGGTATAGGAATCTCCCTCTACCAATGTGGGTAAGCACCTTCTTTGTAATTTACAATCTTAGAGAGTTGTCTAGTGTTCTGAGATGTTAAGTAACAAGCTCAGGGTCACACAGCCTGCAATATGTCAGAGATGGGGCTTGAACCCACATCTTCCTGATTCCAAGGCTAACTCTCTCTTCATTCTACCATGCTGCCTCTCAGACTGGGATTGGCACAAAGGAAAAAGAAAACTGCATCTGTAACTATCCAATTTGACCAGATCTCTATCAAAGTCATTTGGCAGTGGGTGAACTTATTCTCTACACCCTGAAATTTCATGCCTAGCCCATGGTTGAGAAGGTTGTAGGTTGGGCAGATTCTGGAGAATGAGAGGGGACATAGTAAAGATGAGGTTAGTTTCCAGGTCTTGCTTTTTCTTAACACTCTGGGATGCTTGCTAGGCAGCTTTTGAGAACTTTCATCTAAATAGAGCCCCACATGTGGAAGCCAAGGAATACTTTGACATTCCAGAGATTCTGAATTTGACCAAGTACACACATGTGACCAATCACCCAACAGAGAGCCAGCTAGAATGGCAGTCTACATTTCCCAACCCTTTCCCTTCTGTGGCACACCTCTAGATTTCTATACTATGTGATACACAATGTACTGGAGAGAGAGAATAGGAAATGATAGGGAAAGAGATGTTGATCATTTATTTCATTAATAAATTATTATGAAACTGAAATTAGATTTATTAAATAAAATCTCCTTAAATGAAAAAAAAAGCTTCATTTTGAGAAAGGTGGGGCAAAGAAAGTCTCAAGAAGTGATAAGTCAAATGTGTACTCATGAAGGCTTAACCACAAATGAGAAAGTAGGCCAAGCGAGCTAAATGTGAAAACCAGGTTAAACAATCTGCCTGTGGGCCCTCTCCAGTTCAGGCCTGGAGAAGCTTGAAGAAAGTTCCTCTTCTCACAGCGACCTTCAACCCCCATCTACTTGTAATTTCCCTCTGTACCCCACTGAGGTTTAGAGAATGTGGAAATAACCCAGGGACTGCCCAAATAATACATCAAGGAAACAGTAAGGAAAGCAGTTCTTCAAAATGACTACACTGGTAAGAATTTAAGTTCCTTTCATTTTATTGCTATCATTTCAGTCTTTAAACACTCTCACTCTATCATATCAGGTCAATTTATAGTTTCGTGAATGTTTTACAATCAGTTTAAGATAAGGCTACTAGATGCTTTCTCCAGGACTCAGTGAGGATGGAAGGGGGTTTGTCCATGGTCACTAGCTTCTTGTCACAGACCTGGGACCTGGAACTCACAACAGTTAAGCACAACGTCTCTTTCTATTGGTTCCCTCACTCAGCTTCTTTCCTCCCCTCCTACTACTGGGGGAGAAGAGGACCTGACAGAGGGAACCAAGCATACTCTATTAAATACTTTTGATCTATACTTCTTCCCTTTCCTACCCCCCACCTTTCTACTTCCTTATGTCTGAATCTTATTTCATTCTCACAAGTGCTCTAGCTTTTAGACTAGCAATCCATTTCATGGGTACCCAAAATAACCAGGGTCGCTCTTTCTGAGTTAGGAAGGGTTAACCAGGCCCAACTACATGTGATACAAAAAAAACCCCATGAATTAGGGAACATGGAAAGTGAAAGATAGAAGATAGAGGGAACCACAGGGAGCCTCAGCCTAGAACTTGGAAAAGGATACACAGGAAACGTCAGATGTTGGGAAGTCAGTTGCATGATCATTGTTAGAGGCAATATGATGTAGCTGAAAAGGCTCTGGATTTGGAGTCAGAGGACCTAGGTTTGAATCCCAATTCTGCTACTTACTGTGTGGCCTTAACCTTACTTACCCTAAGTCTCAGTTTCCTCATCTCTAAAGTGAGGAGGTTGGACTATGTAATCTAAAGTTCCTTCCAACTCTAAATTCTGTGATCCTATTATTAAAGATAACTCACTTTTCTAAACAAAATTTAAGTATAGCTCATATCTAAGGTCTTGACAAAACATGGGTAACAAGGTCTGTCCTAGGAAAGGTATTCAATATACAATATGAATGTCAAATACAGGTCAGTGGTTTATTTCATTCACCACAGAAAATGCTTAAAACACAAATGATTTATCATATATCAACAAATACAGAAACATAAAAATAATAATTCCATCAGATTTGTTATACTCTCATAGGAGGCAAAAACAACTTTATGGGACTGCAAAACATATTCATGTTCAGCCTGCACTCCCTGAACAACTCACGAGCTCTGGATCTCCTGGTCAGTCTGAAAATTGGGTGGGTTTTGTCAGTAGTTATCTTCTTTTTAAAGTTAAGGAAATCCTGTTCTGATAGACAGCTGGAGCCCAGCTCCAGAATGCTCAAATTATTGACCTCATACAGTTTCTGTCAGTATTAGAAATGATCATTTCTCAGGATATCTGTTAGCTGGCCTATGTTTAGGGAAGAAAACAGAAAGCCAAAGGCAATCCAAGACTCGTGAATGACCAGGCAAGCACATACTTCCTGCTGCCATGGACTTGTAGCTACTGCTGCTGCTGGAGGGGAAAATATGGGATTCCTCTCTTCCCACTTCTTGCTGAAAGGCCAGGGAAGAGAAAATGCTGGTGGATCATAAAAGAGGCAGGGGCTGTTTTTCCTCAGTTCCTCATAGAGACCTTCGTATTTGTTCTTCCTTCTGAAGTGGTCCAATGACATCACAGATTGATATTCTGACTTATGCATGAATTGTATTTAAATGAAGCAAAGTTACACAAAGTTCTCAGCCTTATTCTTTCTTTCATAGTCATTGAAGTCCAGTGGCAAGAGAAAAGTCAAAAGAGTGGTGACGGCTCAGGATGCAGTGGATGACTTTGGTGAATTCAATGTCTGACCAAGCCGTAAGTACTCCACAGCACCTACTTCAGCCTCCTTCTTGGAACAAATTGTTTTCATTCACTTATTCCACTGGGGGAAGTCTTCACATACTTGGAGTAAAGACTCCTCTAACTCACTGATGGATTTGAGGCCCATCATTTACCTTAGTTTAATCTGTCTGCTAAGATGCTTTATCAGGGTATAGCCACTGCCTATGCTGCAGCTTCTTGGAGTCACAGGTGAGAGTTGTGTAAAAGATGGACACCAAAGGTGGATGAGCAAGCCCTCAAAGAAGGTGGTTCCTTCCAACCAATCATCAATCATCTTTGGCATAACCCTGCCAATCATGGGAACCAAAAGTAAAGAATTACTATGTCATTTCATCAAGGCATATGTCATTTAGCAAGGAGCGAGAGTGTACATATGGCTCCGTTTCCTGACCTGTCACTTGCTGCTACTGGACCCTCCAGTGGAACCTCCAGAGATCATGCCCTGGAAGAGCCTTGCTCTGTCCTAGGGTCAGGATGTTCTAATTGATGTCCTAATCAGCTCTAGACATGACCACGTTCTCCCACCTCCTGACATTTTCCAATCTTTTGCTGAACATATTCCTTCCTATAACTGCCAATCTTCTCACCTCTTGCTCTGGCACCCATAGTTAAATCAGCCCTACCTTTTGGAAAGTGCATGTCAGTTGGCTGCCTTATTTTCTCATTCGCCATCCCTGTGACCTTCCAACCAAAACACCCTTTCCTATGGAAAATCCTCATATATATTGTCTTTCCCATTAGAAGATGAACTCCTGCAGGGTAGGATTATTTAGTATTTGTATCCACAGAACTTAATTTTGTGTCTGGCACAAAATTAAATATTTAAATAAAGCTTATTTATTCATTCACTAATTGGAGGCACCCCAGTACAGCAAACCAGGGGGTTTCCCTGATATTACTCTCTACCATATAAAGTAAACACAATATCAATTAAGCAAATCATCCCTTCAAGCTTTATTTGATCATAACATTCAATCCAACTTATATCTGACAATAAAACAAATTCAGATAAATTTTCATCACTAATACTCTACTTCCTAAAGTTTCACATAGCTCTCTGCTAAATTTTGTCAAATTGATAACATTTTCCCCATAAATTTTGACAATTTCTGCAAGGAAAGCATTTTTAACATTTAAAAATTAAATCACAAGTCAAAGGATATGAACAGTCAGTTTTGAGATGAAGAAATTAAAGCTATGTATAGTCACATAAAAAATGCACTAAATCACTATTGATTAGAGAAATGCAAATTAAAACAACTCTGTGGTACCACCTCATACCTATCAGATTGGCTAACATAACAGAAAAGGAAATTATAAATGTTGTAGAAGCAGGAAAATTGGGACAGTGGTGCATTGTGGATGGAGTTGTGAACTGATCCAATCATTTTGACCCAGGATACATTACTATGTCTGTATCCCAAAGAGATCATAAAGAAGGGAAAGGGACCTACATGTATAAAAATATTGACAGCAGTTCTTTTTGTTGTGGCAAAGAATTGGAAATCAAGGGGTTGGCTCATCATTGGGGAATGGCTGAACAAGTTGTGGTACATAAATGTAATGGAATACTACTGTGCTATAAAAAATGATGAGCAGGTGGATTTCAGAAAAAATCTGGAAAGACTTACATGAACTGATGCTGAGTGAAGTGAGCAGAACCAGGAGAACATTGTACATAGAAACAGTTAACTCTGTGCGATGTTCAACTATGATACACATAACTCTTCTTAGCAATACAATGATCAAGACAATTCCACAGGACTTATGATGGAAAATGTTATCCACATCCAGAGAAAGAACTATGGAGTCTGAATGCAGATCGAACCATACTATTTTTCTTTCTCGTGATTTTTCCCCTTTTGTTCTGATTCTTCTTTCAAATGATTAATGTAGAAATATGTTTAACATGATTGTACATGTGTAACCTATATTGGATTGCTTGCTGTCTTGGGGAAAGGGAAAAGAAGGGAGGAAGGGAGAAAACTTTGGACCTCAAAATCTTACAAAAATGAATGTTGAAAATTATCTTTACATGTAATGAGAAAAAATAAAATACTACTAAGTGGGGGGAAAATTAAATCACAGAGCATATTTCATCTACAGAATGTGGTTAAGAGAGTAATTTTACCAATCCCTTGCTATATGGATACTTGCTTTGGATTTTCATTTTAACAGACAATGGTAATTTATATCTATTTTTCACTATATGAACTACTTTTTCATTACAGACAAATTTCTCCATGTGACAAGCATGACAAACATATATGTAGAAGAATATGGTATATTAGGTAGGCAGAAGATATACTTATCAATCCCCTCCATTTGTCCAGTCTGCTGCCAACTAGTCTGTCTGATAATACACAAACAAAAAGACTCTATCGTGATTTATTTATTCTATTATTCATTCAATTTTACTTTATTTTTTTCCATATGTCACCCATGACACCAGATCCAGTCTACCTCCCTATTTTAGATAGCTCAATGCCCACACTTGTTCTGCTTTCAACAAATATCATTAACTACATTTAGGTGTTTATTATATGGGTACAGTTGCTTTAAGTAAAAGGAGTGATTTGGAGGGATCCAGGAACAGTATATAATTTTCACCATTAAAATGAATGGAAATAGGGTTTTTATAATATAAATTCACCTTAAGGGGAATAGATTTTGTCCTCTGCACATAGGGACAGATTGATGTGTTTGAAAATAAAAGCAGGTTCCCCAAAGTCACAAATAGCAAAAGCTGATATACCTTTATACCATGCTTGCCTAGCTAAGACCCTGTTCAAACTGCCAGTAGCAATCAGTGCCCATTTCTGCTAGAGATAGGGTGAAGGGGAAGGGGGAAGTGCCCATCCTTCATGGGATTCCCTGAGAGACGGAAATAGAGTTCCTTACTATATGTTCTAGAGACAGGAAAGGAGAGCTCAGAAGGTGGAGTCACTCCATTTAACATCTACTAGTGGGGGGTCTCTTTCTGACTCTAGCCAATCCTCCCTACTCTAGCTTTGATGTACTAACCCTAAATTCCCAACCCCACCTCCCATATGTGGGGGACAAGGGTGGCAGAAGACCAAGGGACTATTCACAATTTGCTGAGTCATTCAAAATGCCAAGTCTATAAGCTCTGAGCCAACACAGATGACTCACAAGAAAAGACCAGGGCAATTGTATCATTACAAAGAGCCCAGCTCCAAGGATACTACATAGTATATATATATATATATTCTAGAAACAGTTAATAGTCAGGAAGAAGTTATCCCTGATTACACTTGTAATGGGAAATTGGTAAACATATATATCTGATGCAATATCCACCTGACAAAGGCTAGGGTCTTGTTTCCCAAAAGCCATGATATTGTATATGGGAGAGAGCATGCACAAATATTATTTTTGGTTTGCTTATCTCATGAGAAAATGGAGCCTTTCGGTTGGTTTTTGATCTAGACAGAGAATGAATTCAAGAGACAATGACCAGCCTAAGGACTTCCTCTTTCCTACCTGACTGTGTTCTGCTTTGGAGGCAAGGAGGACTACTCCCCTTGGTGGGCAGAGAGACCTCAAGTCTGTATCTCCCTGCCCAGGCCACATCAATGTGGCCTATAAGTAGAGTCCAGCTATTCCTTCTGTGTTTGTTATATCTATTCATACCTGCTTTGGGGAGAGGGAGAATTGTAAATGGACGAGTTTCAAAAGGCCAGAAGAGTGAGTACCAGAATTCTAGGAGCTGGCCTTTGTGTCAGGAGGACTTGCAGGCCGAAAATGAGTGAGGTCCTAAAGAACAACTGGCCAGCACTCTGCCCCACCAAGTTAGAGCAGAGATGCTGACATCTCTGTTAGGATAGGCCCATTTGGAAAGAACTGGTGGCACAAATAGGGACTGAGGTGGTGTAAGGAATTTACCTACAGGTGTTGGGAAGAATTGTTTATAAATTCTGTTCTTGCTATATCCTCTCAGTATTCCTTTGTAAAAAGCTTATTGATATTAATTAGTTAAAAGATACTAGAGCACTAATGACTAACGAATAATATTGAAAAGAATATATTAAAGTGGGGGCTTGAGCTTATAGCTTTGGAAAGTCACCCCTAATCCATAAGGGATACCCCTGGGCTTTAGAGGGAGATGTAGCTAGTCTTGCTCACTCTGGGAACCTTATCTACTGGTGAGCATAAAGATTAGGGGCATAAGTTCAGAATCTGGCCACATACTCTTTAAAAAAAAGTATTGGATAGCCAACAAATGTATTATACTTACATATTATATTATCAATATTTTATATTATGTGATTTATCACTTGTATAATATGATACAAATACTGTATATTATGTAAAATTATATAGAATATAAACAATATATATAATAATTATAAGCATACATCATATGATTTTAAAAACAATATTAGGTGCATATATAACACATAACCTATTGTTACTAACATTAACATATAAAAATATATATTATATTTATTACATATTAATATACCTAAAGCACCATTAGATTAGAAGGGCAGAGATCAAAGAAAGATGAGTAGGAGAGTGAAAAAAAAAAGGATTAGGAAGATGAAGGTGATGGAGAGGGGTTTCAACAAATTAGTCTCACAGGTAATTGAGTGATACAAGCACTCTCCCTCACACAGAATTAGAAACTTAGGAATATGTCATTCTGCTCTTGCCAATTTACTTGACAGCTTTTTTCTCCCAAACCTCAAGAAGGTAATTAAGTTGTTACCAGAGGTGAAAGAATACAAATTATATACCAGAGGGCCTATCTCACTGAGGGCAGAAGGACAAGTTCTTGGGTGGAGTAAATTCAACAGCAAGGAAAGGAATTAACAAAAACTTCAAGTATCCCCTTACTTAAATGTAAATGCACATTTTCTTTAGCAAACTGACCTGTGACCTAGAAACTAACATACCAAAAGACTTATGTCAGAATCAAGGCTTTAAAGCATGTGTCTACCACGGGAGAAGTCTGTCATTGTTCAGAAAACAAAGGAACAAATATCAATGGATTTTCACCTGTGCCACCTGTGGCAAGCTACCCTGCTCTTCTTACGATTTGACCCAAGAAAATTAAAATAGGAAAGGAGTAGGATAAGCTGAGGCCCTGGATGACAAACACTTGTATTGTCTATAGGTTTGAAAGGCTAGTCCTGAGGACAAAAGGTAAAACTACAAGTGTCTAAAACATGTTAGTTATTTTAGCATTAGTGAACATGGCGGGGGGGGGGGGAAGACAGCTGTGATTTCATTGGCAATAAACTCCCTCCATAGAGGCAGATTGGTCACTCTTCTGAAATGCACACTATGAGAGTTGCTTGATGTCCTGAAAGGTTGTGCCTTTCCCATAGTCACAGAGCCAGTATGTGTCAGAGATGGGCCTTGAACCTAGTTCTTTCTGACTCAAATCCAGTTATCTATGCCAGGTACCCTTTGATGAGAATTTAGAGGACATTTGTGATAATGATGATGATCAATAATTAGCATTTACATAGCACCAGTTACGTTCCAGACACTGTGCTAAGTGCTTCATAGGTATTATCTCATTCAATCTTCACAACAACCCTGGATGGTAGGTGCTATTATTATTCCCATTTTTTGCAGCTGAGGAAACTGAAGCAAACAGGTTAGGTGACTAGCCCAAGGTCATACACATAGTAAAGTGTCTGAGGCCCTATTTGAACTCAGGTCTTCCTGAAATACTCTAGGCCCACCAGCTCTAACCAATGCACCACCTCACTAGAAAAGGTAGAATGTTCTCACAGTCTAACTTGTATTACACTGTGAAACAGCAGTGTTTTCTAAACATTATGTTCACAAGATTGATTGATTGAGTTGTTCAAGCCAACTCTTTTTGCTATTACTTGAAACAAAGTTTTGAAAAGGATAGAAATGTTCCCTAAGGGTGGGTGGGATCAGGGAGATAGAGGAAGCTGAAGAGCAGACCATGAAATTTCAGTTTTATTGTTGTCTCTGAGTTAACACCCATTCCATTCAATAAATATTCAAGAACCCTTCCAGAAGCTTGGAACTAAAAACGGTCCCCAAGTCAGTATTCACTTAGGAGCTATTGAAGACAAGTATTTTGTGAATAAATTCTAAATACAGGGAAACCTTGAGGCTCTTAGGAGAAGTCACTTGTAGAAAAGAAAGTGAAACTACTATGCATATTTGTTTCTTTTTTAATGGGTGTGTGTGTGTGTGTGTGTGTGTGTGTGTGTGTGTGAATTTGAGGGAGAAAAAGACATAGCCATAAGTTAGCCCAATGTTTCCCCTAATAAAATACAGAAAAGATGATCATTGAAGCAAATATTTTAATGCCCAGAAGACATCACATCAGAACGAATTACAAACAAGCAGGGGAACTTTGAAGGTTATAGTTGGCTTATGGCTGGTTATAGTTTAAAATATTACATATTTTAAAATAAAACAAGTACATAACTGATATTTGCAATTTCATATATAATCCCTTTTTGGTTCTATTAAGTATATGGAAATGCCAATTTTATTTGTGGTTTAAATTTAGAATAAAACAATTTTTAAAGCAAAGAAATAAAAAAGGAAAGAAAGATTAAGAACAAGTAGGTACTTCTCTGCGTTGGAAAACATTAATAGTTTTATAGTAATAAGTTAATGTTTGTAGTAAAGGCTCCTGGGGATTAGGAGGGATTTTATGGTATTTAGAAACACATCTCCTAGATTGGAGACAAACAGAAGTCAAAAGATCAGCACAGACCAGACCACTGCTTCCCTGAAGCAGTAAGGGACCTTTTGATGTAAGTGATGGATGGATAGATTGGACTATTGAGGAGGAAAATAAACCCCCAAAACTTGAAAAGAAATCCATCTGTCCAAGATGACTGGGAGAAATGTATCTTCCTCATAGCTGCCAAAGTGAGATTTCTAAATCTGCCCATGTCATCCCTACCACCCTCCCCACTACTCCTCCACAGGCATACTTAAATTCTAATGGTTCCCTATTATTTCTAAAATTAAAAATAAACTCTTCTTATATATAAAGTTCTTTACCATGTAGTCCCTTCTTGTATTCCCAGCATTTTAATGCATCACTTCACTCTATGCATTCTAAGAACCAGCTGTATTTGCTCACTTGGTCTTCCTCACAAAGGACATTCAGTCTCCCACCTCCCTGTCTTTATACTGGCTCTTTCCATCATGACCTGGGCCTCGGAGAAGCTCTGGCTTCTGAACTTCCTGCAGAATGCATTTTCCAGTTCCTCCAACTCTTAATACCTTTCTTTGCTGACTTCTGTCTTGTATGTATGGATATTGTATTCACCCATCAAGATGAAAACTCCTTGATGGCTGAGGCTGTTTTTGCTTTTTCTTTGTCCTCAGTTTAGCATAGTACCCAGCAAGTAGTAATTGCTTAATAAATGTGTATTGATTAACTGAGTTTCTGAAAGAGGAGTGGATTGTCAGGGGGTTACCTTGCTCAGATCTATACCTATTCTACTCAACCTAAATTTATTAGACATCTGCAATGTGTAAGAACTATAAAAAGGAGAGGAGAGGAGAGAAGAAAGTACAGGTTAGGCTAAGCCAGGACAGGACAGGATAATGGGGAAAAAGGAAAGGGAGAAAGGAGGAGGGAAGGAAGGAGAAAAGGGGGAGAGGAAAGGAAAGGAAGGGGAAAGGAAGGGAAGAGTTAATAAGGTCAAATTAATTGTAATGGAGAGTATGAGATAAGATTGGAAAAGTAAATTCCAGACAAAACATGGAAGACTTCAAATGTTGTTGTTCATGTCTAACTCTTTGTGACCCCTTTTGGGGTTTTCTTGGTAGACACCCTGGAGTAATTGGCCATTTCCTTCTCCAGCTCTTTTTAATATATGAGGAACCGAGACAAATAGGGTGAAGTGACCTCCCCAGGGTCACATGGCTAGTAAGTGTCTGAGGCCAGATTTGAACACTTGGAGATAAGTCTTCCTGACTTGAAGGCCAGCACTCTATCCACTGTACCACCTAGCTTGTGACTTGGGAAAATTATTTTGGCAGCTGTGTGGAGGATGAATTTGAGAGGAAATAAAGAAACCAATTAGGAAGTTGTTACAATAGTTAAGGGAAGAGGGGATAAGGGTCTGAATGACAGCAGTACTTTTGTGAGTGGAGGAAGAGAAGGGGACTGATGAAACAGTCTTTATGAAGGGACAGTTAACACTCCCACCATTAGTTGCCTTTGCTCTTACATACATGCTGCTGAATGAAGGTAGAGAAAACACATAAGCATTCTGACTGTGGGTCTGCTACAGATTTTGGTTATATAACCTGAACTGGGCCCACACTGCTACTAGGCAATCCTACTATACCTTGCTCACTAACTCATTTTAAGGAAAGCTCCATTTATTCCTCTGCTTTTTAGTATTTTTAACAGGAATGAGAGCTGTATTTTGTCAAAAGCTTTTCCTGCATCTATTGAAACAATTAGGATTTTTGTTGTTTCTGTTGTTAATGTGGCCAATTATACTAACAGTTTTCCTAATATTGAGTCAGCCCTGCATTCCTGGTATAAATACAGCCTTGACATTGTATATCATCTTTGTGATATATTATTATAATCTCCTTGCTAGCATTTTATTTAAAATTTTTGCATCAGTATTCATTAGGCAAACTTTACATATGTATATATGCACATAGACAATACATACATACATATATATACATACATATATATGTATATATATATATATATATATATACATACATATATATATATATATATATGTAAAATACTACAATTTGCCTTTTCTGTTTTTACTTTCCCTGGCTTAGATATTAAAACCATTTTTGTCATAGACGAAATTTGTTAGGATTCCTTCTTTACCTATTTTTTCAAATACTTTATGTAGTATTAAAATTAATTCTTTTTAGTGTTTGATAGAATTTGCTTGTAAATTCATCTGAACTGTATCTTTTTTCTTAGGGAATTCATTTATGGCCTGTTCAATTTCTTTTTTCAAGATAGGGTTATTTAAGTATTCTATTTCCTGTTCTGTTAATTTGGGCAATTTATATTTCTGTAAATATTCATGCATTTCATTAAGATTAACTTTTCCTTTAAGAATTTAGATGCCATGTTATTTGGTGCATATATGTTCAGTAATGATACTAATTCATTGTCTATGGTATCTTTTAGTAAAATGTAGTTTTCCCATTAATCTCTTTTAATTAGGACTATTTTTGCTTCTGCTTTATCTGAGATCATGATTGTTGCCCCTGCCTTTTTTATTTTAGCTGAAGTATAACAGATTCTGCTCTGCCTCCTTATTTTAACTGGATGTCATACCTTTCTGTTTCAATTGCGTTTCTTGTAAGTAACATATTGATGAATTCTGGGTTTTATTCCATTTTTAAAACTTCTTCCGTTTTAAGGGTAAGTTTTTCCCATTGATGTTTTCAGTTACAATTGTCAAATGTGTATTTCCTTCCTTTCTATTTTATTTTACTTATCCTTCTCTTTTTCACCCTGTCCCCTTCTTAGGAGTCTATTTTGCTTCTGACTACTGCCTTCCCTAATCTGTCCTTCTCCATATTCTCCCCCCACCCTTTTTTCTTAACTCCTTTTCCTCCTATTGGATAAGAAAAATTTCTGTACCTAACTGTATGTATGTGTATTCTTCCCTTCTTGAATCAGTTCATATGAGAGTCAGGTTCAAGAATTGCCTGCTCCTCCCCACCGCTCCCTTTATTATATAAACTCTTCCTTGCATGCACTGTTTATATGAGATAATTTCCCCCATCTTTCCTCAGTTTTCCTAATGCATTCCTCTACCCCACTATTTCATTTTTCTTCTGAGATCATCCAAGCATAATAGAATCACACCCAGGACCACTGTCTAATTTGACTTCCTCTCAGACACTTGATGATGATAAAGTTCTGAGGGGTCATATGAAAATCTCCACATAAAAGATCAAACAGTTTAACCTTTTTTAGTCCCTTATTTCTCATTCATATTTATCTTGTTATGCTTCTCTTGAGACCTATACTTGAATGTCAAATGTTAAGGTTCAAACAGCATTTTTCTACTCTTACCAATAAAGAAAATAGTTTGTCCTAGAAATGCTGACAGATAGACTTAGTTTATTTGTTGTCTGGTTTTGCCACACTGCTTTTTCCCCTTAATCTTTTTTTGTTCTTTTTTGCAAGGGATGGCTTTCTGCATGAGGGTGAAGAAGAGTTATGTTTGAAAACAAAGGTGGTATAAAAGCAAAAGGTATCAATAAAATTTAAAGAGAAAAAAATGCTGGCAGATCTGTTTCCTTAATTTGATTTTGTTTTTCTGCTCCTAATTTTATTTTTAAATAGTCTTAGAATGAACTGGATTCATTTTGTCTCACACCAAACTTTCTTCAAATTCATTTCTCCCTCTTGTTTTTTTGCAGGTACATAAGATTATTCTTCTCTTATTCTTTTTCCATCCTCCTCCTTAATTGTAATTATATGTGTGTTCATCTTGACTACTACATCTCTTTTTGTGGTATAGAAATTGATTCCTGATTTAAGCTACTTTTAGTTTCTTTGGGTCATCTCATGGCAATTACTCTGCTTTGGTAAATTTTCTGTAAGTTGTGGTAATAATCCAAGTAGATGTACTTTCCTTTATCTATTTCTCATTGTTCAGTACCAATAGCTTATTTGAAAAGGTCAGGTTGTAACTGATATAAATATGTATCATATCTGTTTAGCTTTATTATTTCTCCTAATTTGGTGTTTATTTTGATCTTTGCTGTAACAAATATATGATCCTATGGGATATAGAAAGATTCAGAAATCATGTCCATGTTGTAATCAGCCATTTCCACAGTCTATTAGTATATGCATCATTTCTGTGTGTGTGTGTGTGTGTGTGTTTGTGTGTGTGTATGTGTGTGTGAAAGAGAGACAGAAACAGAGAGAGACAGAAAGAGATGTGTTCCAATGTGGTTGCAATTGAGAGTAGGTGCTTTGCTGAAGGAGAAGAAGACTTGAGGACAATAGCTATACTAGTTGACAATTATAATATCCTTGCTGGATTACATGCAGTCTGATGTTAGAGACCTCCTCCATCAACCAGATTAACCATCAACTCTTCCACATCCTACTTCATACTGGATCCCTTGTTTCATTTTCTGTACCTTGAAAGAGGAGAGACCTTGACTCAAGGTTTTGTACTTAACATCTGATGACCAGTCCTATAGTAAATATGTCCAGTCCTATGGTAAGTATAAATTGCTACAGCCTTCCAAATGAGGACTCAAACTATTTATGCCTACAACTTCTGGGTCCAGATAATAATACTAATATTACTACTAATAATTATTTATGTAGCATCTCTAATATGCCAGACACTGTGCTAAGTGCTCTACAAATATAATCTCATTTGATCCTTACAACAATCTTGGAAAACAATCAATAAACAATTATTAAGTACCTACTATACACCAGCCACTATGCTAAGGTCTGAGGTTACAGAAAGAAGCAAAAGATATCCCTTGCCCTCAAGGAGCTTTACAATCTAAGAGAGAAGACAACAGGCAAACAAATAAATACAACACAAGCTATTATACAGGATAAAAAGGAATTCATTAACGGATGGAAGGCACTAGAATTAAGAGGGATTAGGGAAGGCTTCCAGTAAAAGATTTTAGTTGGACTTAAAGGAAGGTAGGAAGTCAGTAGGTTGAGGGAGATCATTCTAGGCATGAAAGACATCTAGAAAAAATGCCCAGAGCTGAAAGAGGGAGTGTTTTGTCTGTGAACATCCAGAAGGTCAGTGCCACTGGATCAAAGAGTATGTATTAGGGAGTAAGGTGGAAGAAGACTGGGAAGATAGGAGGGGGTTAGGTGAACACCAAGCAGAAGATTTTGCATTTAATCCTGGAGGCAATGGGGGAACACTGGAGTTTATTGAGTAAGGGGAGTGACATGGTCAGATCCATGCTTTAGGAAAATCACTTTGGTGGCTGAATGGATGCTGGGTTGGAGTGGAGAGAGATCTGAGGCTAACAGACTCACTAGCAGGCTATTGCAATAGTTCAGAGTGAGGTGATGAGGACCTGCGGAGTGGTTGTGGCAGTGTCAGAGAAGAGAAGTAGGGGTATTCAAAAGACGATGCAAAACTGAAATCAACAGGCCTTGGGTTGGATTAAATTTGGTGGGTGAGAGATAAGGAGGAGACCAGGATAACTCTTAGTATGGAAGTCTGGGGGACTGAGAGGATAGTGTTGCCCTCTACAATAACTGGCAAGTTAGTAAAGAGGAAGAGTGCAGAGGGAAAGATAATGAGTTCTATTATTACCTCTATTTTACAGTTGAGGAAACTGAGGCAAACAGAGATTAAGGAACTTGCTCAAGGTCACATAGCTAGTGAGTGTTTGAGGCTGGGTTTGCATTCAAGTCCTACTGGCTCCAGGCCTCACAAGGCTACCTGCTCACAGGAAGAGCAATGGGCTTGGAGATGATGCGTAGTGCTTCATTGCTTATTATTATGCATTGTCTCTTCATTAATATTATTTGTTATTTGTATTAGTCTGTGCTGAGTAAAAACATTTGTATATAAAATTCCAGCCCATGTATCTACTTCTCTATTATGCCATGGTCAGATAACTAGTTCGCATTGAAATATAGTATGTTCAAAATAATGTGGGTTAGCCAATGGCTTGGGGTTTAGAGCTAAGTTCTGTCTAATTGGCAGACCCACCCGATAGCCAATAAGTAGCACTGCTCCAAAATGAGAGGCTGAGCTGAAGGACAGAAGGTCTCCAATTCTTGTAACTATAGAGAGTTCAGCAAGTACTTAGGCCTTCTGCTTTAGGAGGATACTAGAAGCTCTCAGGTGAACTAATGAGCACTCAGTGAGCAGCATTAGCACCATATTGTGGTTAAATAGTTATCTTTTTGTCTTATCTTCTCTCTAATATCCTGAATTCCTACAGCATATCAACTATGTCTTCTTTCATCTCCATATTGTCATCACCTAGTATAGTACCTTACATACAGTGACCACTTAATAAATGTTTCTTTAAAGGAATCAAATTCTATGGGTGAGGGGGATGAGGCAGAAAAGCTTTAGTGTGAGCAAGTGTAATAATGCATTTTGAAGAAAATATGTAAACTGTACTTCTATACTTAAGACGGGCAGTTAGGCGGTGCTGTGAAGAGACTACCAGGCCTGGAATCAGGAAGACCATCTTCCTGAGTTCAAATCTGACCTCAGACACCTACTAGCTATGTGACCCTGGGCAAGTCACTTAACCCTGTTTGCCTCAGTTTCTTCATCTGTATAATAAGCTGGAGAAGGAAATGTCAAAACACGCCAGTATCTTTGCCAAGAAAACTACAAATGGGATCACAAAGAATTGGATATGACTGAAGTGACTGCACAACAATAATACTTCTAAGATGATAAATTCTCCACTAACATTTAAAATCTTTAAAAAGGGGGCAGCTAGGTGGCGCAGTGGGTAGAGCACCAGCCTTGGAATCAAGAGGACCTGAGTTCAGATCTGACCTCAGACACATAGCACTCGCTAGCTGTGTGACTCTGGGTAAGTCACTTAACCCAATTGACACACACACACACACACACACACACACACACACACCCCTTTAAAAAGGACCTAGGAAGTCAGTATTCACTATATCCTAAATACATTAGCTCAGTGTGCTTCCTCAGTAAAGTCTACATTCCTTAGCCTGTCATTCATGGCCCTCAACAATCTGCTGACTACAATGCATTTCCATTTTCATCTTATATCTTTCATCTTGTAATTCCTCTTACACTGACTCACTTCACCTGCCCCATGTGTTAGCTAGACTGGCGTACTCACTCTTCCACCTCTGCGTCTTTGCTCAGACTATAATCTAGGTCAGAAATGCCCTCCCTCTCAGCTTGCAGGTGGAAATTCTACCCACTCTTCAAGGCCCAACTCAGACTCCATTTCTTCTTTGGTGCTTTCCCTGATGCCCCCTAGATGGGAGTGGTCTCCTCTAAAATGTTGTAGCTTTTTATTTGTACCTCTCTATTGCACTCTGCACAATTTGTTCTGTATTACAGCTTTCTGTATATGTTTCATTTTCCCCGCTAGATGCCTCTATTAGTTTCCTAAGAGTAGAGGCTGTGTTTTGTATATTTTTATATATTTCCTTCTTTTAATGCTTAGCACAGTACATAGTCTCAGCATCATAAGCAAAGCATTCCAATTAAAACAGAAAATATCAGTCTGCCACAGTACACTCACATTACCACATCTTGGACTAATGTGTTAACCTCTTATTTTCATGTCTCAAGAAAGGCTTAACAGAAATGCAAAAGATCCAAGGGAAGGCAATTCAAATACTTTAAGGGGAAGAAGGAGAGAAATAATTCTGTATGAGGGCTGAATAAAAAAAACAAGAGGTAGAAGATGAGAATTAAGGGAGGGGAGATAAAATTAAAGTTCCTAATATCATGAAAAGCATAGATAAAACAACATGGAGCTATTCGACAAACCCTGGAATTCCAGAACTGGTGGGACCATTTGAAGCCTACTAAAGGAAAATATGGCAATTACGCCTTCTATTTTTATAGCACTTTGGAATTTACAAAATTACTTTTATATACAAATAAAAAGACAACTTTGCCCTAGAGATAATAAATTTATAAGACTCCTCCTATGAGGTGACATTAACTAAATATACATAGGATGAGAAAGGGTTTAGATACATTTTAGTTGATAGCTACATAATAGTTTATTAAGAGAAATCACTGATGTCTGGGCTAATCACTAATATTTGAGATTTAGTCTACAGAAGGCCAGCTTGCTTTTAGCTTAGAGACATACCCTACTTAGTGTTAGAGACTGCTGTGGTATAGGACAGGCATTGTAGATTGTGGCAGCTCCCATGCTCTTGTAAAGTCAAGCTACCTAAGATCTGATGATTTGTTTTGCTTGTTTTCATATTTTCTCAAGAGGATTACCACATTTACATTTGCTTGCTGTACCAAAAAAGGTATCATGTTTTTTTTTAAGCAAATGGTTAAAAGTATTTTTGAAAATTAGTAAACTGAAAAAATATAACAATTCCCAGCTCAATATAAATTGCTGATTTGCATTCAAGTAAAGGAGACGCAAAGAACAGATGAAATAAGAAATGTGTTAAGGGGTCAATTTTTCTCTTTCGAGAAGTGTTACTCACATTCCCACGTGATGCCTGATGAGCTTTGCCCAGATTAAAAAAATTCTTTGGCAGGGACACAATGATCTCTATGCCTTAGAGATGTTCTTTTGTTTCCAATGTTTCAAAGAAAAAGACCAACAAAAGCAGAGCTAGCCGTGACTAAACCCTGGGTGATGCTGACTGACATCATTACAACCGAAACAACCAAACAATACTCAGCTGCTTGTCAGGGTGTGAGACCTGGCCGACCTCTGATCCAACTAGTCACCACAAGACTTGACAAACTGGATCACCAGCTTCAGATGGCGATGATAAGGTCACCACAGACTCATGACTTAATCTCCCTTGGTCTTCAGGCTCTGGCCTAATAAATGAATATACTGACCTGCCCTATGGTATTTTTCTGGGGTTTAATTAAAGTTCACAAAATGTTTGATGATCTTCCCACACAAATACTATAGGAATTGTGTGTGGCATTCCAGTACTGTCATTACTGCTGTTATAGTAAGGTGAAGCATATTTGTCTCCCTAATTTGTTGGTTCCTTTTCTCTTCATTTTACTGTGCTGCTCACCCAACATTAATGGGAAGTGTATCTTAGTTGTTCTTCCAGTGTGGTATAGTTGAAAGATCTCTGACTTTGGAGTCAGAGGACCTCAATTCAAATCCTTCCTGTCACTTAAAACCTGTTTGACATTGGACAAATCTTTTAATCCCTCAGTTTCCTCATTGGCAAAATGAGGCAATTGGATTGGATAGTGTTTAATTTCTCTTACTACTCAAAATCAATGGTCATAAATGTTCATGTATTTTTTATGGAAAAAAAATCACAGCCTCTCTTGGGTCTCCCCCTTGATTAATGACATGCCTTTATGTGATGGCGGGTCAGGGTTAAATATGCAGTCTTTGGCCAAAGAACAGGTTTAGTGTTTTTTTTTTCATGTATGAATAGATAAAATGTACATCGTGTTTTGTTCAAAACCAGCCGTGGGCACTTACTGGCTATGTGACCCTGGACAAGTCATTTAACCCAGTTTGCCTCAGTTTTCTCATCTGTGAAATGATCTGGAAAAGGAAATGGCAAACCTCTCCAGTATCTTTGCCAAGAAAACCCCAAATGGGGTCATGAAGAGTCAGACATGACTGAAATGATTGAACAACAACAAAAATAGACCTTAATCTTACAAAACACTTTCTTTACAATAACCCCATAAGATAGTAGTGCAACTGTTACCTTTATTTTATAGAGTAGCAATCCGAGGCTTAGAAAAATGAAATTATTTGCTCAATTAACCTAGTAAGTGACAAATTCTGCATGAAAACATAGATCTTGAGATTCTAAACCCAACGCTCCAAAAAAAAAATGTTTCATCAATGCACTTGTCTTTTTTTTTTAAGGCAATTGGGGTTAAGTGACTTATCCAGGGTCCCACAGCTAGTAAGTGTCAAGTATTTGGTCTGAGGCTGGATTTGAACTCAGGTTCTCCTGACTTCAGGACCGGTGCTCTATCCACTGCGCCATCTAGCTGCCCCCACTTGTCTTTTTTAATAGATGACTACCCTACTTCCCATTGACTCTTCCCTAGCCCTAATGAAAAAACCCCTTGTAGCAAGTAAGTATAGTTACTAAACAAATGAACACATTGATTATGTTTAAAAATGCATGCCTCATTCTTCACCTTTAGTCCACTATCTCCATTATAAGAAGCAAGAAATAAACATCAGTTCAGGCTTCTGAAGTCTGAAGTGCATAGTACTCTGAAGTCTAATCCATGGTTGGCCACTACATAGTCCATTCTGAGGACTTTCAATGTCATTTTCTTTAACATCATTGTGGTCCTCAGATATATTTGTTTTCCTTCTGCTAATTACTTTATTCTATGTCAGTTCATACAAGTTTTTCCCAAATTGCTCTGAATTCTTCATATTTGTAATTTCTTATTGCATAATAATATTCCCTTACATTCATATGAAACAATTTGTTCATTCATTCCCCAATCCCAGAATAATTACTTTATTTCTAGTTCTTTGCTACTACAAAAAGATCTTCTATAAATGTTTCTGTACATATGTGACCTTTCCTTCTGTCTTTAACATCATATGGTATACAAACCTATTAATAGGTTTGGATAAAAGTACAACTTAGTTACTCTTTTCATATAATCCCCCCATATTTTCTGAAATGATTGGAACAATTCGTAGCTCCACCAACAGTGCATTAGTACACCTATCTTCCCAAAGCCCCTGCAGCATCTACCATTTTCATCTTTGCCAAGCTGATTGGGAGTGAGATGAATTGTAATCATTTTAATTTACCTTTGTATTTGTTATTTTTCAGCTTACTTTTTCTTGGAACTCCTAGATGGTGCAGTGGAGAGAGTACCAGACCTGGAGTCAGGAAGACTCATCTTGGGCAAGTCACTTCACCCTGTTTATCTCAGTTTCCTCATGCATAAAAATGAATGGGAGAAAGAGAAAAAGGTAAACCATTCGGTATCTTTGCCAAGAAAACCCCAAATGGGATTATGAAGAGTCGGACACAATTAAAACAACTGAACAACAAAATTCTCTTTCTACCATACCATGTAACTCGTTAGTGTGTGGATCAAGGATACATTTATAGGAATTTATATGAACTAGAAGGAACCTTCAAGAACACCTAGCATGGTGTTTTTACTTTATGATTTAGATGAGGAAAGACTGAATGACTTGCCCCATCAGGAGGCAACATGATACAGGGGAAACAGTGTTGACTCTAGAATCAGAGGACTTGGATTCAGATCCTGCCTTTCATACTACTTATGTGAGTCACTTAACCTTTTTAGGTCTCAGTTTCCTTATCTATAAAAGGCTTACTAGATACCCTCTAAGGTCCTCTGATTCTAAATCTAGTCTTCTTACCACTTTTGCCTTATAAATACATTCATAAATTGAAATCTGGGATGATTTGAAACTTGAAGCAGAAAAAAATTCTAATTCTTTTATCAGCGGCACTAGATAGGGACTTTGACTGATGAACTACCTTTTTTTTTTTTTAAATCCAAAATCTATCAAATGCAGGCTACCTTACAGAGTTCTGGCTATAACCAAGCTGTCTACAGCACAACTTGGGCATTCCACAGAACTGAGGCAACCTTATGAAATAAGTTCAATTATATAACTTGGTCAGAGTATGTTGATGTCTACACTGATATTCATTCTGGATAATATAAGTAACTATCCTGAAGTTGGTCATAAAAGCCTCTGGAAACTCCAAATTCACACCAAATAAAATTGATATAGTACTTCCATAATTATTCTTAGAACCTATTTTTCTGCTACAGTTATAGTCAAATTAAATAGTCCCAACTTGTTTTTTGAGGTTCAAATCATTCTTCTTTGGCTTCAGAAACACGGTACCCTGGTGGCACTGTACACTATTATCCATGCCCCTATTCAACCCTGTTGTAACAGCAGACACTAATTTCAGCAAAAAAAAAAAAAAAGAATGCCAATAGACAATCTGAGAGAAGAGGTAAGATTAGGAAAGGAGGAATTGGGGGTGAGTAGGAATATTTCCCAGGAATCATGGCAGCTAGGATAAATAAAGAGTTCTTCTGGACCTTTAGCATATCTAAGTACAATGCTTCTAGTCCTGGATCTGCTACTAACAACCTTGTGTCACCTTAAGCAAGTCACCTCTTTCTTCTGAACCTTGCTTAGTTGACTCATCAATGATCTCTAAGTAAATTCTCTCAACTCTAAAATTCCATGATTCTTGTAAATTATTGGCCTCCCGTGTAGTTAGGCAGCTAAACCTAGAGGAAATTGGTAATGCGGTCAAATAAAGTAACTAAGATGCAAAAATCCCCCACAATCTGATAGCTACTCAATATTTATTGACTTCTTGCTGAACTGTTTTACAGGGAGAACTAAAATCTAACATCTTAGTATAAAAATTACACAACTAGAGGAAGGAACAAATCTGACTTGACAAAAAGAGCTGCCTAGAATTTTGAGTTGAACACAAGCCAATTCTATGGGATATAACTGATTATTCTTGTGTCATTTTTTTTTGGGGGGGGGTCTAGGTAATGGGGTTAAGTGACTTGCCCAAGGTCACACAGCTAGTAAGTGTTAAGTGTCTGAGGCCACATTTGAACTCAGGTCCTCTTCACTCCAGGGCCAGTGCTCTATCCACTGCGCCACCTAGATGCCCCAGTGACTGATTATTCGTAAGATGCAATAATGGAAATATAATGGCATATCATTCAACTTTGTAGCATCTGCTTCCTCTTCTACAAACTGAGGGAGCTAGATAAGATCATTGGTTTCTGTGGGTCAAGGAGCCCAGAGGATTGAGAATTTATATTAAAGGATGTGTGAATTAATAAAAAAAAAAATCAAGGTGGCACAGTGGATAGATTACTGAGCCTAGAGTCAGGAAGACTCATCTTTGTGACTCAGAAATCTGGTCTCAGACATTTACTAGCTATGTGACCTTGAGCAAGTCATTTAAACCTGTTTGCCTCAGTTTCCTTATAATGAGCTGGAGAAGGAAATGTCAAACCACTCTAGAGTCTTTGGCAAGAAAACCCCACATAGGGTCACAAAGAATCAGACAGGACTAAAAAAGACTGAACAACACTATAACCTTCTTTCAATTGAACAAATAATATGCCTCATATATATGTTGTACTCATTTTAAAATGTATTAAGAGGTTATCATTAATAATTTACATTTTGTTTTAAAGTATTACTGATTCATAATAATTTTTGTCATTGTACTTTTTCCTAATTGATAGGCACTAATAGGATAGCTCCTATTTATGACATTGGAGGGAAGAGGGCACATTAGAAAAGGGTTTTCATTCTCAAAAAGGATGGGCTCCACTGTTGTAGATGATCTCTTCTATGACATATTATGACACTAATCAGGAAGGGGGAAGTGATAAACCTCCACAATTTTTCTTCTCTCTCCCCTTCTTTCCACTAACACTGCCTCCACCCTTGTTCAAGCCTTCGTCACCCATGGCCTGGGCTGTTGCAACAATCCTCACTTGGACTCTTGAGTTCTACTCTACACCCCCTCAACTCTATCATTCACATTGGTGAGGTAATTGGGCTTAAGTGACTTGCCCAGAGTCACACAGAGTAACACAGCTCGTGTCTGTTACATGTCTGAGGTCACACTTGAACTCAGATCCTCCTGACTCCAAGTGCACCACCTACCTAGCTGCCCCTCAAAATGATTTTCTTAAAGCTTATCTGATCATGTCATTTTTCTGCTTAAGAACTTCTAGTGTGTCCCTATTTTCTAAAAGGCAAAATTTTCAGCTTGGCATTTAAAGTTCTTCATAGTCTGAGTCCAGTCTACCGTTCCCTGTTTATTTCACATTATTTGCCTTCATATGCTTTTAACATTAGCCAAATGTTCTTCTTGATGTTGCCCAAATTCAGTATTCCCTGATCTGCCTCTGTGCTTTGGTATAGGTGGTCCCTTGTGTTTGGAAATCATGAGTTCCTCACCTATAGAATCACTAGCTTCCTTTAAGACTTAGCTCATGTGCCACACTCTATAGAAAGTCTTTCTTGATCCCCTTAGTTATTAGTCTTCTCTTTAAATTATATACCTGCGCACATTTGGATATTCTCTCATTCTCCACACCCTCCCCAGACTATAAGCTCCTTGAGGACAGGCATCATTTAATTTTTGTCTTTATTTTCCAAACACCTATCACAGTGCAGTACATACTAGGTGTTCAGTACATGTTTGTTGAATTAGAATTTGACAAACTACAGTATTCAGAATTCAACCAAGATGGTGAGAGATCCAGAAATCATGTCACAAGGAACAGTAAAAGGAACTGGGGATGTTTAATCTTAATAAAAGAAGACTATACCTGTGATTGAATTTCACTGGATTCAATAACGATTTATAAAGCACCTCCTAGGTACAAGGCACTATGCTTGGCAGTGTGGTTACAAAGATGAAAAATTACACAGTCATGGTCTTTAAAACATAAAGAATCAACAAATGCTATCAATAAGGAGCAGTCTGGGGACAGCTAGGTGGCGCAGTGGATAGAGCACCAGCCCTGAAGTCAGGAGGACCTGAGTTCAAATCCGGCCTCAGACCAAACACTTGACACTTACTAGCTATGTGACCCTGGATAACTCACTTAACTCCAATTGCCTAAAAAAAAAAAATAAGGAGCAGTCTAAAAGGTCAGAAGATAGGTAGGAAAGAACAATGGCATTGGGGAAAAGAGGAGAGTACCCAGGAGGAGGGGTTGTTCAACAGGGGAGAATGAGAGACTAAGAAAAGTTCATCCGATTTAGCAATTAATAGGTGGCTTTTGAAAAAGTAGTTTAAGTAGAATTATGGGGTCAGTAGCAAGGGGTTGATAAGTCAATGGGTGGTAAGGACTTGGAAGCAGGAAGTATAAACTACCAGGATTTTTTTTTTTAGGTAATCAGAGTTAAGTGACTTGCCCAGGGTCACATAGCTAGTGTCTGAATCCAGATTTGAACTCAGGTTCTCCTAACTCCAGGGCAGGTGCTCTATCCACTGCACTACCTATCTGCCCCCAACTACTAGGATTTTAGCAGTGGGAGGGATGATAAAATATAATAGCTTGAGAGGATGGCATAGTAAAATGAATTGTTTTTAAATGATGGGGGGAATTGATCGGGTTAGTAGGCAATAGAGTTAGTTGGTCAGTAGACAGAGGTTAAAGATAAGTGATAAAGAATGCATGATCCATGGGACAATCTCCAGAAAGGGATGCAAGGGGATGAGATCAAAGGCACAACTGTTAGAGAAAGAAACAGTCATTTCATTCTCCAAGTCTTTGGCAAAGAGGGAGAGGAGAGATCAAGATGAAAAATTTGGGGATGTGAAGGAAGGGACATGAGAGAGCTCACAGAAGATGACCACAGTCTTCTCAGTAAAAGAGGAGGCAAAGTTATCTGCTGAGAAATAGAAAGGTTAGAGTAAAGTTCAGGACTTGGAAAGGGAAGGGAGGGTTTGGAACAGCTGCTGTAAAAAGTGTGATAGGAACGAACAAACGGATTACAGTTCAGTGGCGAGGGCCTAGTGGAGGTTAGAGAATACGAATTTTTAGTGGACCCAGTCTATATAGTTTCATGACTTCCTCCATCAGAATTTATTAATTTAGCAACAGGAGAAAAGAAAGTAGAAGACAATCTCTTATTGATCTCTTTAGCGCTAGGGTCAAGACTACAATGGGAGGGAAATAGAACCAGAATAGGGATGATGGACTGAGAGAATAGAAAGGGCTCTGGGAATCATGGTTCATGGAAAAGAATTGAGAGGGAGTGAAGCAATGAGAGATAACCATTTTCAAACCATTTTCAAAAAGATGAAAGCTGCACAGGGAAAGGAACAAGCACTAGCTATTTATTTGCTCTTTAATAAGACAGTCTAAGAAAAGACAGTCTGGCCTACGGTAGAGTTTTAGATTTAGAACCAGGAAGACCTGGGTTAAGATTTTGCCTCCGACAAACTTTATAACCCTTGGATAGACACGACCTCAATAATTATTAGGTAGCTCCCTATCATGTATCAACTAAATCCTAGAGGTGTTGTTCATTTATGTTGGTAGAGGGATTTCCAACATGAGGATTTCCCTTATTGACAAAAGTACCAATCCTTCAAAAGTTCAAGTGCTACCTACTAATAGGTATACAAAGAATAGGACATGACTCCTACCCAGAGAGCATCAGAGATTTGCCCAATATCACACAATTGACAAAGCCAGGATTCTAACCCAGATTCTCTGATTCTACTGCCCAAAAATAAAATAGGCTTCCCTCAGGTAGCTACTTCCTTGTTACTGGAAGTGAGCAAGAGGAGGCTGACTGTCAGAAATGCTAAAAGGAGATTCCTATGTTATATGAGGAGTTGGATTAAAATATCTCTATGGACCTTCCAGCTTGAAATTCTGGGTTCCTGGCACAGTGCTAGGATTTGTGAAGATAATTTATGAAGCATCCACTTCTGTTAAAGTTTTATTCCAGTACTTCATTGCATGAGAATCTTTTGGATTTTCAAAAGCTTGGCCAGTGGAGTTCAAGCCCTGGCAGGTCCTATCCAGCATCGAGCTAGAAAGGAATCTATTGTGAACTTAGCAATGGCCTAGATGTCTGTTATCCAAGGCCAAGCCTCCCCAGTTGGGAGAGGCTTTCAACCAGGTTGGCCCCAGGGTGCTGAGTCTTTGGGCCCTGGCAACTTCAGAAGAGTCATGCATGCAATCTTCATCACAGTGGCAAGAGCACTATCCTCCTCTGATCCTTGACTTTTAAATGATACCATCAACATACGCACAACGCTTAGCAAATTCAAATTCAACAAAAATTAATTGCTCACTTTGGGAATGGGATTGTGGCTATAAAGGCCAGAAAAATGACCCAGTCCCTCCTCTTAAGGAGCAATCTAATAGCAGGATGAAGAGAGGTATTAGGGCATGTATGTAAGTATGTATTATACAAGACTGACTGTAATAGGAGCAAAAGAGAGAGATCCAAAGTGCTGTAAGAAAATTTGAGGGGGAGATGATTTTTAATTAGCCAGATCAGGGAACTGAGAAGGGGGACACACATGAGCTGGATCCTGAAGTATTAAATGGCTTTCCACAGGTAGAAATTAGAATGCGTACATTCTACAGAGTCCATTCCCCTGTCATCTCCTCATCAGTCACCATGGCATGGCACGTGTGTGCCCCTCCCCATACTCTTCTAATTCTGAATCCATTATCTATTCAACTCCATCATCACTCCTAGACAAAGAGCATCTATCAATTCCCTTATGTTCCACTCACCAGCTGGCAACTTTCCAAATACTCCTCCCTGGAGTATTTTATATACAGCATAAATATGTAGAAAATACATGTGTTTATTTTCTATGTACCAGATCCAGTAATCGTTATCTCCCCTTATTGAACAGGGAAGATGGGAATGCAGTAGAGAGAGGAATGGATCTGAATTCAGGAAGACCTGAGTTCAAATCCAACTTCAGACACTTACTAGCCATGTGACACTGGTTCAGTTTTCTAATTAACAAAATGGGGATAATAACAATACCCACCCTCTAGGGTACTGTGAAGATCAAATTGAATAATATTTGGAAAATGTTTAGTATAGTACGTGGCACATAGCCAGTGCTATAAAGATGTTAGCTGTCATTATTACATATGGCCTGTGATATGGTTGATGACCAGTTTTCCTAAACCATTCCCCTGTGTAGAGGAGAGGGATTTTTGATTTCCTAAGCAGTATGAGGATATAGGCTTCTAGCTGGAGAAAGATTTCCTGTGCAATATCAGCCTTGGCAATAGCCTTGGGGGTAACCTCAAATTTGAGAATTCCCAAGCTCAAGAATCTGGGGATCAGATTTTAGAGAAAGAGAAAAGATTTCTTGTTCATGCATATCTCATGAAAAAAAAAGAAAATAACTGCCAATGTATTCTCCAAGCCTGGAGGAGTAATGAAGGGGAACTACTAGACTTGAGTAGGAGAGCCAAAGATCTTGACCTTACCACCCTTGCTAACTCAATGAGTTATTTACATAGTGCAGAATCAATGGGAAAGGTATTGATTGTTCAGCAAATTGTTTCTCTTCAAGGGGAACCTAGACATCCTCTATGGGATAAAAAGAGACTTACTAGAATGTTGGAATTATTGTGATCTATGTATATGCATATGGGATCCTATGAATACTTTGTAACCTGTATTTTTTGTAGGGTAAGATGACTGGCTTACCCTATGTGAATTTGCCACTTTGAGTATTTGTACAGGAGCTAGGGACCTCTTTTACTCACACTTGAGAAAACGCACAAAAACTGAACCTAAGCTATAGTGGTAGATAACCCCAGAATAAACTGTTTTGAAACATAATAAGTCCCAAATAAAAATTTACATTAATGAGTCAATCCTTGAAATGAAACTCTGTCTGTATGAGCCCATATGAGTTACCTGATGAATAAAACAGGCAACACAATTACATAGAGTAGGAGAATTTAAAATGAGAGGGTATTAAGGGGACAGTATTGGAAAAGTAGATTGGAAAAAGGTTTTGTTTTGTTTTGTTTTTTAAGTTATGAGGTTATCCTTAAATAATACCAGGCTAAAGAGATGCACTTTATCTCAGAAGAAAGATGGAACATCACTGGAGTTTTTGTTGTTGTATTGTTTTGTTCTGTTATATTTATTCAACAGGGGAGATAAATAGTCCTGCTTGTTCATTCAGAAGAACCTTTTTTGGCAGTTATGTGAAGAATTTGTTGGAGAAAGAAAAGACTAGAGGTTGAAGAACATGTAATGGCCTCTGCTAGAAGTTTACAATATAAATTAGGCAATACATAAAGGAAACAACCCCAAGGAGGACGGGTAAACAAATACAAAACGGAATACAAATCAAGAGCTGATCCAACATTGAGATGTCTGTAAACAAACAAACAAACATTGACTAATGTTTAAGGTTAGATTTTTATGGTGATGGTTTTAGAGAACTATGTTTTAGCAACAAAGCAAATGTTTAAATGGCAATCCAATGAGAGTAAGAAAATTCCCAAAAGACCATGTCAAAAGACTGAAATCTACTCCCCAGAATGCTGAGCAAAACCCTGTTGCTACATCATAGTTTCCTGTCCCTAGAGAGCTTCCTTAGCAACCCCTGTGATTTCCAAGGCCTTCCTTTTTTTTTTTTTTAAATTGCAAAGGCAATAGAGAACAGTGGAGGTTGGTATCCAGTGTTGAGTCAACAGGCTTGGATTTTTACAGATGAAGAAACTGAGGCGGATAGAGGTGAAGTGACTTATCGATGGTCACACAGCCAGGAAGTTTCTGAGGTTAGGTTTGGATGCAGGTTTTACTGCTGCCAGGTCCAGGACTCTATCTACTATGCCACCAAAGATGACATGGCAGCTGAAGTTTTCTTCTTGCCCTACCTACATCCAAGCCTCCAATATGTTCCTTTTAGGCTATTGAAAGACACCATGTTCTATAGACTTGTTAATGGTTGGACAGCTGGTTTAGCTTCTGAAATTATTCTCAACAGTTACAGACTACTTGAGAGGAGGCATGGTATAATGGACAGATAGTGGATAGTGGTCCCAAAGTCAGAAAGATGGGTTCAAGTCCCACTTTTTTCACATACTGGCAGTGTGATTCTGGGCAAGTTATTTGACCTATCAGTGATCTAGGTAATTCTTAAAAACTCTAAGTTGCAGAGAAGGAACCAATCTGCATTGGTAGAGTAAATTCCTCCCCAGAATCTTTCTACATTGATGAAATCCCAGGTTCAGCCTTCCCTCCCTCACCCAATTCCTGCCATCATCCACAACTATCCCCACCCAAACAAACTATAGAGACAACCTTTGGGTGAGGGTCATATTAAAAGCTGGCTTGAGGGGCCAAATTGAATATGTTTATTAAGTGCCTATTTTGTCTGTGCAACTACAAAGGATCCCTACTTGGTAGGTTCGTATCACAAAGAATTCAACAGCAAGGAGGTTGGACTGAATGATCTCCAAGTTGTCTTTCAGCTCTAAATCTGACCCAAAGAAGGCCCAGAGGTAAGAAATAAGATTATGTAGTAATAATACGCAGCCATCATAAGCTCTGAGGAGCCTCACCCCAGCTGATGAGTCAGACCTCCCAGAACAAAGCTACATCTTCCCCACAGGGATCTGAAGTAACCTCTGAAGGTGATTTTCTCCAATGCTATTGTCTTGAGTCCCCATTCCAATGTGCTCTTCCCAATTATCATTTGGGCAGCAAAACTGAAGCAGCTTTTAGAAAGGGATATTTATCAAGGTGGTAACAGTAGTACAAAACTTCCCCCTAAAAATCCATGACAAGTAGATATGGAATCCAGGGAAAAGTGCCATTAAGTTTAGAAAGCACATGTGGCAAAGGGATAACTCAGAACTCCTGGTTCCTGGAAGTCCTTTTCTCTCTTTTGTGGTATGGTCGGGGAGTTCCCTTTAGGCAGAGTGCAGTTTCTTTGCTGGGCTCTTTGTGGAGCCATGAATCACGAATGTCTTCAGCTCCTAATGCAGAGGCTGGCATCAGGTGATCTGGGCACACCACTAAAACACTGATAGAAAAATGAGATGCACAAAATACCCTAGACTTGTCCATGTTCTCAAGGTCTTCCTCCAATCAAAAGAAGAATGGGAGGAAGGGCATGGAAGGTGAACTGGGCCATGCTGGAGCAGTTTCTCCAAAGTGGTTTTAATAGAACACTGAACTTGCTCCAAAAGATATCAATTCTCAACTTGATAGACAGCCCCATTTCCCATCTGGACAGAATTCCTATGTAATGTCACTTCAGAGGCAGCTAGGTGACTCAGTGGATAGAACACTGGGTCTGGAGTCAGAAAGACGAGTTCAAATCCAGCCTGGACATTTACTAGTTATATGACCCTAGGCAAGTCCTTTAACCTCCCCTTGCCTTAATGCACTGGAGAAGAAAATGACAAATGACTCTAGTATCTTTGCCAAGAAAACCCCAAGGCCAACATTAGTGTGCTATGGTCCACAGGGTCAGACACAACAAAGGACAGAACAACATTTCTCCAGTGCCAAGGACTTATCACATTTATCCCAAAGCCCATTATAAATCAACTGATTGAAACCATAGCTTGTGTTTGAGAACAGTTCATTGTTTTCACCTGGTTAAGATATCAAAGCATCTTTATTACTCCCTTAGAAGTGAGGAGGAAATGACCTAATTTACTCAACTCACACCCTACCCTTATTAATATCATCTCACCTTTTGCCATTTACAAAAGTTTACAAAGTTCTTTATTCCCAACAGTTTTCTGAGAGAGATGGGACAGGCATTTTAAAGATAAGCAAATTGAGAGAGAAATTTAGTGACTTCCCCATGGTCATGAATTGTGGAGCGGAGAATAAGAACAAAGGCCTGCCACTTCCATATTCAAGTCTCTTCACACTACACCGTGCAGCCTCTTCGGCAGGCACTTGTGGAAGAGGAATGTCAATTGTAAGTGGGTACCACTGGGTACCGGGTAAAAAGAGAAAGCCTTGGTGAGAACATAGAATTCAAAGAAAGAGCAGCTGGTAAACAGGAAGCATGACAAGAGGTGCAGGTCTAAGAACGAAACACAAACAGGGCCAACTTTGTGTTTACGACTTTAAGGTTGGCTGGGTTTAGCTTGGCATCCTTCCAAGTCCACCTGTGCTTGGTTAGTCTTCATTGGCAGCAGCAGCAGCAGCAGCAGCAGCAGCAGCAGCATCAGGAAATTAAAGACAAGGGAATATAAAATGATTTATTTGTTCTTTTAGCAAATAGTTATCTGAGGTCTTGTAAAAGTTTATTTCCATTTTCTTTAAGTGGAAGAAGAAGAAGAAGAAGGAAAAATAGCTTTACTTTTAGAATTTAGGAGGGGGGGGAAGAAGGAATGGGGAAATCAGAATTTCAGGAAATCTTACTCAAGAACACCCCAACCTCTCTAACCTCTCCATATGCCTCCCCCCCTTATAAGCACAATTTGGTATCAAGAATATTTAAATGATCAATGAAGGAAAACCCTTAGATACAGGAATATAAAGAATGCTGGACTTGAACTCAGAATCTGGGCTAGAATTCCTGCTCTGTCACTAGGTGGTGTAGTGCATAGAGTGCTGGGCCTGGAGTTAGGAAAACTCATCTTCCTGAGTTCAAATGTGGCCTCTGGGCAAGTCACTTAATCCTATTTGCCTCAGTTTCCTTGTCTGTAAAAAGAGCTGAAGAAGGAAATGGCAAACCATTCTAGTGCCTCTACCAAGAAAACCCCAAATGAGGTCACAAAGAGTCAGGTGCAACTGAACAATAATAACACTTATTACCTAAGTGACCTAAGACAAAGCACTTCATCTCTCCAGGCCTTAGTTTCCTTTTCTGTAAAATTAGGGGTTTAAAATAAATGAGTATTGTAGTGCCTCCCTTCTCTAAATCTATGATCCTACAAAACTTTAATCAACTGAAAGCAGAATTTAAGAAAAAATAATCAAAAAGCATATATTAAGCACTTCTCAAGTGCTAAGCACTAGGAATGCATAGAAACTTGGCAAAAATGGTCCCGGTCCTCGTGAAGCTTATGCCCTAAAGGTGAAGACACCATTTATATCAATCGGTACACATAAAATAAATACAGAGCGGATAGAAGGCAGCTTTAGAGGGGAAGACACTCAGAGGGGAAAGACCTCCTGCAGAAGATGGTGCTTGGGTTGAGTATTAAAGGAATCCTGGGATTATTTGAGGCGAAGGTCAGGAAAGAAATCATTATGAGTATGCAGACAGAATGGCAAGAAGGCCAGTAGGCCTGGGCGGAGAGTGTGCTTTTTGTTAAAGATTATCACATTAAGAAGGAGCTAGTTTAGAGGTTAAGGAGTGGGGATAAAGGAGAGGCAGGGACTTTTTCCAAACAAGTGATATCTCTTCATTTGTTAAAGCCTGATGCATAAAGGGAGAAATTGCCAAGATTTATTTATACACATATTAACTATCTCCACTCACAGAGGTACAGTATACTACTGATTCATACGGGGTTGCAGTAGATAAAAACCCCATATCCTTTTCAGAACCATGCTTTTTAACCATCTTGTACTTGTGAAGTTGATGTTTTGCACCCAAAAGCAAGGCTTTACATTTATCTCTATTGAAATTCATGTTACTAAATTTGTCCTAGCTCTAGCCAGGAATTCTTAAACTTTTTCTTAACCTTATATTGTATCTTGGATCCCTTTTGCATTATGGTGGTCTGTGGACCCCTTTATTTTTTGGCTAGGCAATGGGGTTAAGTCACTTGCCCAGGGTCACACAGGTATTAAGTGTTACACGTCTGAGGCCGGATTTGAACTCAGGTCCTCCTGAATCCAGGGCTGGTGCTGTATCCACTGGGCCACCTAGCTGCCTTGGACCCCTTTTCAGAAGTGTTTTTAAATATATAAAATACACAGAATTACAAAGGGAACCAATCATTTTAACATGCAACTATCAAAATAACTCTATAGCTGCTGCCATGTAGACACTGATTCATTAAGAGCTGGAACATTACCGGTCATCTTGACTTAGGTCTTGCCACTGGACTCCAATGACTGATCCACTTTGCACAGCTCTGCCTCACTTAAATCCAATTCACTTGCAAGTCAAGACATCACTTTCGTGAAGTCATTGGTCCTCTTTGAGAAAGAAGGATGAACAACAACAACAACAATGATTCCTTAACAACTTCAATAACGTTTGATCTCCTGTCTGTTGCCTTTGCATGGTCTCATATGCCTGGTATGCATACCTTCCACATCTCTGCCTCTAGGAATCCCTGGTTTTCTTCAAGACTCAGTTGTACATGAGGCCTTTCCTAGTTCCACCAGCTACTCATGTCTTTCCCCCAAAGCTAACTGACATCTTCTTTCTATGTGTTTTCTATATATGTGCATTGTTGTCTCTCCTGTAGAAATGTAAACTCCTTGAGATCAGGGACTGGATTCCTTTTGAACTTGAGTTCTCAGTGCCTGGCACAAAGCCTTTAAATGCTCATTGGTTGATTGGCTGAATCACAGGAAGCCCCGAGGTCACTTAGCCCAACACCTTCATTTTGCAAATCAGGAAGCTGTGTCCCAGGTAGTGGTGGTAACTTGTCCAATGTAATACCACAGGTAGGTGACAGCTGACTCCAGAACTCAGGCCTCTTGGCCCCTGGTTCAGTTCTTATTTCAATATACCATGCTGTGCTGTCTCCTAGGCTGTCAGGATACCTGGGGGCCTGAAAACTGATACTTTCGAAAAGTAAAGGTTAGTACCGCAATGCTTGAAGTAGCTCTTCAGTTTCAGTTTCAGTTGTTTTACAAACTGCTTTGGTGGGGTGAGAAACCACAGACCACCTGGTTCTGGCATAGAAAGAAAACTACCTCTAACTGCAATGGGGAGCATGAACTGCTTTTAATGAGGAAAAAGAAAGTTTAAAAAAAGGAGGGGAGTGGTAATGAGCCCATACCCTTTCTTATTTGGACTGCTACACCCATCTCATATGCTTTTGAACCATCTGAGAGGTCAACCAAATGCTTGGCTGCAATCTGGGCTATGAAGAACCATCAGGTAAATGGAGGGCAGGCAGTGGGGTGTGAAGAACCTAAAATAACCTGTTTTCCTCCCCTGAGGCCACCCACAAAAGGCCTATTTGCCCTCACTTGGGCCCTAGATTTGGCCAAAATGAAAGAGGAAGCATCAGGCCCAGTCTTTTGCTGACTTTGTCAACCACTGGATTTAGGAAAGTAAGCCTAAGGTCAGGCTTCCTTTACCACATTTGCATTTTCAGCTTGTATAACCTTTTAGGTCACAGAGTGCTGGAGATTTATTAAATAAGTTACAAAATAATTAATATTTCCATAGGCATGCATAGAGAATGTATGCTGAAGAGTATTTCCTTTAATTTTTTTACTTACCCTGTTCATATACTTCATGATTTAGATACTTTATTATCCTTTTCAGTCTTTAACTTTTCAAACTAAAGAGTCCTGTGGGTGCTCGGTTTTTTTGCTTTTTTGGGTTTTTTTAATTCTCTTCCCCACACAGAAGCTCCAACCCTTTGACCACTGTGCTATTATGGTTAGGACAACTGGTTTTTAGCATAATGGGTTAACTCAGGCTGGGCTTCCAATGCCCGGTTGGGGTGACATGGGGGCCTGTGTCCTCTACCATGTGGGTGGGGGTAGCTTCCTTTAATTGTCGAGACTGAGCCAATGGCTGCTTTGGCTGAGCTCTTTCAGCCCCTTTTTTCCCAACAGTCTCATCTACTGTGACCAGAGGATTAAGATCCCAGTTCTCCCATAGTGAGGCCACCATGTACTGAATCAAGGTGGCCATGACATGAATGGGTGAGAGGAAGAGGCCTTTCCTTCCTCAGCTCCCTTTTTTACTCCAGCTCCAAGAGATGGGCTTCACGGTTTTTGCTTCTATTCTGTGTTGTCCTCCTCAGTTTCAGGCATGAGAGGTGATCCTGGGGAACCAGGAGTTTGAGCCATGGCTACCTCAGAGCCAAGATTGCAGATGGGATGATGCAGCCAGTCAGCCCTGCATGGAGATGCCAGGGGGCCTGGGACTTGAGCCTCAGGGGCTTTCAGACTTGGAACTGGAACTGTTGCTCTATAGGAACCAAGTTGCACAGAGACTGAGATGATGAAGGGGTGGAGAAGGATTATGCCTCCCATGTGTTAGGGGAGTAAATTTAGATATTTGTAATTATACCATTTGAAGTAAATAGTTCTGTCTAAATACTAATCTCTTAGTGGCTGATGGAACTTGGGGTACAGGGGACCTACCCCCTACAATTGAGGGAACAATATCAGTAGAGGCTGGATCCATTTGCAGAGAGCTAGACACCGCCCCCCTCTTTTACTGTAGTGGAGAACCCTGGGGGAAGAATGAAATCTAATCTACCTGGCTTTCCCTGTGGTGAAGGCCAAAGTAGCCAGTATTATGGGTGTTTTTCAGCCTAAATAAACAAATTCCACAAAACCAACCCCAAAGACCATATGATGATTCAAAGTAGGCCACTGTGTCAGCTTCAGACATAGACTGCCCCTTTTACAACTTATATTTTCTCATTTTATGAACACAGACTAAAGTTTAGTCTCTTTCCTTTCTACCTTCACCATAAGGCTAGCATTTTTTATGGTCTCAAAACCACTGTAACCAGAATGGGGTGACTGGGGATTTGCCTGAGTGTGTCAACATTCAGGGAGGCACTTTTTTCTCCTCACCATGTTGTCTTTTTAGCCAGCCATTATCCTTACCCCTTAACCCCAGAATCTTGGACTCTACTACTGTTTCTCTTGGTTCTGAGGTGTGTTACTTCTTGACTCTCTCCTTATGATGTCCTTTACCACCTTCCAGCATCCCTCAATGTTTTGTTTTAGTCCATTAGAATGTAAGCTTCTTGAAGGTACCAAATGTCTTGCTTATATTTGTATCCTAGCACTTAGGACAATGCTTGGCACACAGTGAATGCTTTATAAATGCTCTCTCTACCTATCTATCATCCCTCCTTCTACCTCTGCTTCAAAGTCCAAGGAACTAAACTGGTGCATCTAAATACCCAGGCCATCTGACTCACAAAAAATTTAGGAACAGCCCAAGTAGTACTCATTCAAAAAATTGTCCACATGACTCACCATAGGTTTTTGGGTCACTAAACTGAGTTTTAAAATCCAAGGAATCTCTTTTCTACATGGCAGGGGAGCAACTCCCATAAAGACTGAAGGTGCCTTCTGGTCTTCTTGTTGGAAACTGGTTGCCATGGCAGCAGACATTTGGAGACCATGCACCTAAGTGCTTATTATATTCTAACAGTCATTTTCCCTCATGAATCAAGCTCTACAATTACAGGCAAGGAATTTCTAGGTCATATAGTATTTGTATGAAGATTGCATTAGTGAACAATAAGCACAGGTATATAGAACTATAAAAACATAGTGCTGTTTTTCCATTTTTGTGTCTCTTTTCTCAATCCAACACACACACACACACACACACACACACACACACACAGAAATTTCAGTGTATTTAACAGATATGTGTATATATGCCTACATTATTCAAAAACCCTATCATTTAGTTCAAGTTTTAATAATCATGGTATGAACTTCTAAACTTTATAAATATCAATTAATTCTTATGATAACTATGTGTTGTAAGTTAAATGATTAGTCCCATTTTACAAGGGATTAACTAAAGCAATGGGGTAAAGTAGCTTTTTGGCTCGTAGTAAATTAGGTTCAAAATCCAAAAATAGAGCCCAAGACCTCTGACTCTTAGTTACTTAAACATCCAGTGGAAAACACTCTCTGTTTACCAATCTATTTTTGACGGCTCTTGAGACCTGGAGTAATCAGTCTTCAGGAGCCTATTCTTCAAGGTCATCTGTAAGGCACACAGTGGGGTTGGAGAGTGAAATAATGGGGTGAGTTGGCAGATTACTCCCTAGCCTATAGCGTTAGTGGCCAATTAGAATGATCCCATAGGTCATTCTCCATGGTGGGGCAGAAATATCTCTTTAATTCAGCCATTCCCATTGCTTAATCTTCAGAACACTTGCTCTTCTTGCTTCCCTTTCCAAATGAGAGTAGTACTGCCCATACTACTTTTTCTTTCCATGGAGTTTTTCCCATCAACCATTCCTTGGTACAAACAAAGATAATAAATCACCTGCCAAGGTAGATGTACTCAGTGCTATGATGAAATGGTAACTGAAAGCAAGAGGATTTCATTTCTGAGATGGACCAATACCTAATTTTGAAAGCTACAGGTAAAGCAAGAAACATACTTTAGTAATGGTCCTCAAAGGGTCATTGGAGAATGAAGAAGAGTCCTCAAGAAATTCTGAAGTAATATGTTACAGCTTAGGAATTTTGGCCAAAAAATGTTAGAAACACTCTTTTTTAAGTAAACAAGCCATATGCTTCAAATAAACCTTGTTTATTATTGAATACATATTCTACTACATAGGAATCCTGTCATTCTTTATGAAGATCCTTATTTCTATTTTAATAAACGCATTTGTAAAGGATGCAGGAAACATAACATGTATCCAAGAGCAAAATATAAAGGAGTCACCAGTACAAAGTAGAGCTCAGAGTATGATCAATGTATTCTGAAATTAGCCATGTAGATCGTGTGTGTGTGTGTGTGTGTGTGTGTGTGTGTGTGTGTGTGTGTGTGTAAGAGAAGTTCGGTGGCCATTCATGAGTCTGATACACCTGGTGATTGGCAAAGAAGCTTCATTTTATTGGATTCACCTCTCTTCAGGCAACCTATTCCTTCTCACCCTCCTCGGGACTCACATTATTAGTGCCAGACCTAGTATGGACACCCAGTCAGTTTTATCCCTACTTTGAACTTCAGAAGAAATCCACCAGCCTCAGCCTCATTGGCAGCTGGGATTACAGGTGTACACCACTGTCCCCAGCTATTTTGAGTTTTTAAAAGAATTTTTTTTAGACTTTATTCAACTGAAACCACTTTATATTAATTGAGAATGTTGAGAATTGAAAAGAAGAGAAAAACAGAGAAGTCAAAATAATAAAAATAATAATATTAAATAAATTAATTTGGGTAAAATTAATTGTTTTTATTCAGTGCCATACCAAGCTACGAAAGGATTACTTTATAGAACTAAAAAAAAATTACATAATTCATATGAAAGGAAAAAAAGTCAAAAATGTCAAGAGAAATCATGAAAAGGAGTGGGAATGAAGGGGGCCTAACAGTACCTAATCTCAAACTACACGACAAAGCAATAATTCTCAAAACAATTGGTACATTTAAAACAGAGACATCAATCAGTGGAACAGATTAGCTATACAACATACAGAAACAAATATATCTAGTACCCTAGTGTTAGATAAACATAATGACCCCAGCTCCTGGAATAAGGACCCACTAAGTGACGAAAACATGTTGAGAAAATTAGACAATATTATAGGAATTAACTTTAGATCAAAACCTCACACCTAATACCAAGACAAACTCCAAATGAATACATGACCTAGTTATAAAAAACCATATCATAAACAAATTAGAGACACATGGGGGGGGAATACCTATCAGATCTATGAATGGGGAAAAAGTTCATAACAATACATGGTATAGAGAAAATCTGAAAGACCATTCTATTACATAAAATTAAAGATTTTGCACAAACAAATCCAGGACAGCTAACACCAAAAAGAAAATAATTAATTGGGAAAAAACTTTCCAGTAAGTTTCTGTGACAGAGCTCTCATTTCCAAGATATATGAAAAATTTATTGAAATTTATAAGAATAAAATCCATTCTCCACTTTTTAAATAGTTTGAGAATATGAGCAGTTCTTCCAGCTATATAAAAAAATGTTCCAAATCACTACTAGTTAGAGAAATCCAAATTAAGGTAATTTTGAGGTTCTACCTCACACACATTAGATTGGCAAAGTTGAAAAGAAAAAGAAAATGATAAATGCTGAAGGGGTTATGGGAAAACAGGCAAATGAATGCACCATCAGCGGACCTGTTAGAACTGTTATGAAATACACAAAATGTTACTAAAGAGTACATACCCTTTGATTCAACTATACTAGGGCTAACCTAAACCCAAAAGAGATCAAAGAAATAAGGAAAAGTCCTATATGAATAAAAAATATTTATAGTAGCTCTTTTTGAGGTGGCAAAAAATGCTGGAAACAAAATGGATGCCCAATAATTGAGAAATGATTGAATAAATTATGGTATATGAATGGGATAAAATATTATTGTACTATAAGAAAGAAGGAAATAGATGATTTCAAAGAAACATGGAAAGACTTGTATGAATTCATGCAGAATGAAGTAAACAGAGTCAGAACAACTTGTATAATAATACCTTAAACCAAGTTAAACTCCAAATGAATACACGACCTAGATGTAAAAGTATAAAAACAAATTTGAAAGCTATAAGAACTATGAAAAATACAATGACCATTCATGATTCCAGTGGACTGCTGATGAAACACACAATCCATTACAGAAATATGACAAATGTAGGGTACAGGATACACACATACAAATGTGTACATGTATATACATATATATAAATACACACATGCACACGTGCGCACGCGCACACACACACACACACACACACGAAGACCTGATACATTGTTGTATCTCTTCCACCATCTGGGGAAGGCAAGGGAGGGCCAACTTCCCATGCTTCATTGGACATTTTCTAGCTGTGTGATCCTGGGAAAGTCACTTAACCCTGTTTGCCTCAGTTTCCTCATCTGTAAAAGGAGCTAGAGAAGGAAATAGTAAAACACTCCAGTATCTTTGCCAAGGAAACCTAAAATGGGGTCATGAAAAGTCAGACTTGACTAAGGGGTGTGTGTGTGTGTGTGTGTGTGTGTGTGTATGTGTGTGTGTAGAACTAAAGGGATGCCCATTAATTGAGGAATGGTTGAATAAGTTATGATATATGAATATGTTAAAATACTATTGTATAATAGAATACAATATAAGTATGTATGTGGGAGATAGTGTTGGAAAGCCAGACAGGAGACATGGGGGTAAGGAGTTTAAGTTTCACCTTGCATGTGGCCACCAGCAGGGAAGAAGCCCACCCTGCAACACCTCAAATTTTCTGCACCACTGAAGGCCTGATTGCCACTAGGGTTCAAGGACTAGGAAAGGGTGTGACTACCAGAGCAGGAAAGAATATGTTCTGTGAGGCTGCTATCTCTGAGTAAGGTCAAGTATGGAGAAGTTCATTTATGGTGCAGCTCCTGAAAGGGGTAAACATTTCCTAGAATGATTCCCTAGGTGGTCTACAAATTTCAGCTCCTTAGAATAAAACCTCTATTATCTTAGTTAAAGCTCTGATAAATGTTAACCATCATCATGGGTGCTCAACAAAAATCTTACAGTCTTGAAGATTTTTGAAAAATTCTTGTCACAAATGAGATTTTAAAACAATCTCTACCTAACTCATGGAATCACAGCCTTTCAGAGTTGAAAGGGACATCAATACTCAACTAATGTAATCAACGTGTAGAGAAGGGGTCTGGACCTGTGATTTTACTGAAATAAGGGACTCCCACGTATGGAAATTTCTTCTGCTAAGAGAGGCCAGTATCTTCTTCGTAACTTATCGACTTAAGAGAGTTGACAAGAGGCCTGAATTATGTATCAGAGGCAGAACTGGAATCCAGATTGGAGGCAGCTGAATGATGGAGTGGATAAAGCACGTATCTGGAGTCAGAAAGACCCAACTTCAAATCCAGCTTCAGACACTTAACTGCGAGAAAGCAGCTCTGGAAGCTCTCTTTGAATGTGGATTAAGAGAAGAGAGTACAGACAGTTCTTGCTTTACATAAATTCTCTTTATGCAAATTTGACTTTATATAAAGGATTTTGGAAGATTTCAAAGTTTTAATTCAATGATTAGTTAAAGATAATATTGTTTGCTGCTATCAGATATACAAAGGGGGAAAAAGCCACTGATCAAACATCTCTTGAAAGCTTTATTAAATAAGTTGTTCAGCCAATCATTAGTGATAAAGGCTAGGTAAAGTAGGGGGAAGAAGGGGCAACATACTATGCACCTGTGTTAATTTTACCATATAGTACTGTGCATACTTTATCATCACCTTTACCTTTCATTTCATAATTTAGATTATTATTATGATGAAGTATTTAACATGTCTGCATTTTAGTATATATGCCTTTGTTAGATAGGCTAAGTGAAGTGGTTGGGTAGGGCCAGATTTGCATTATGTAAAAATTGTTTTACACAGAGGTCTATAGAATGGCCCACTTACGTGAAGTGGGAACTGTCTATATTTAGGAAAGGTCAGTGTTGCAGTTAGCAGTAGAAGAGCCAAGCTGTTAATATTGTGGTGGGTCATAGTTTAGTTGGTGGGAGAGTGTGAGAACAAAGGGCCAACCAGGTAAGCTTCCTGGAACCTGGCACTAAGTACACCTTTCTCCTCTTACTCTATGGCCCTGGCTATTGGCCGTCAGCCAGGATCTCACATGTTATGTCTGTGTTCCCCCAAGCACCTGTGTGCGGGCTAGAACTCCTTGGATCTTTGCTTCTCTAGGTCTCAGATTCAAAACACAATAAAGAGGGGATCTGAGTTTGATGGCATCCCACAGATATAGACTAGGACCAGGCATGCAGAAGCCAGTTGGAAGCTGCTCTGGTTATTAAATTTTTTAGGTAGGTATTTACACCTCAGAAATCTGCAAATGCTACAAATCAGGACTAGATTTATCATTTTGTTGATTGTTTAGACTTAAGAAAGTGATTGAGAGAATGTTAATAATGTATATTAAACTTGTGGTGATACATTTACCAGCACACCTCTGGCTGGAACCCCATAGCTGATTCTTTAACATTGAGCTTGTCACCATCCCTGGAGAAGGCATTTCCAGGCGTGTGCATTGGGATGGCACAGGGCATTTCAACCTTCCAGTTTCTGAATAAGATTAAGAGGGAAATAAATATGGAGGAAAGAATGGAATCTGTGCTGGTGAGGTGTAGAATTTCAAATAGAAATCAATGTAAGTAATACTTAAATACTCAAATAGACCTGTCATCTCATCAGTTCAGGGTTTCACTCTGGTAATAACAATAATAGCTAGCATTTATTTACCACTTTAAGGTTGGCAAAACATTTTTACAAATATCTTATTCTAGCCTCACAACAACCCAAGGAGGTAGATGTTATTATTATCCTCATTTTGCTGATGAAGAAACTGATGCAGACAGAGATTAAGTGACTTGCCCAGGGTCATACAACTCGTATGTGTGAGGTCAAATTTGAACTCAGGTGACTCGTGGTCTAACATTCTACCCACTATGCCACCTAGCTGCCTAATGCAGATTTCAACCTGCAGATTCATTCTTGCCCATCTTGAGAGACTCTTTTCCATCTTCTCCTAAAACTTCAGCAAAGGTCCACCCAACATGCAACAAACCTTCCTCAATTTCTCCCTACATCACAAGGGTACCAGTGGAATACTCTGGCTATCCACCTGTCATCTCTTTCTTTTGCTATGTGACCAACCTGTCCTCTTTTCCTGTCATACAATTTCTTGATGTTGTTTTTATTCCTGTTTTTCTCTGGGCCTCCTACTTGGTTGCGCATTGCAAGCCACTCATGTCATACCCCAATGTGGGTATATGAACCAGTTTGATGGACATACTCACTCATACAAGGAGAATATAGGAAGTCAAGGTTCCTGTCTTTCTCTGGACGAGGGAAATAAAAGAGAAAACATACTCATTCCCAGGAAGTTGGCTCTCTGTAGATATGGCCTAGCCATTGGATAGTACACAGATATTAGGGTTGTACATTTTTATTGGGAGATAGGCAAAAGAAATTGGAATGCCTTATAAATATGATAATCTTCAGGGAGTTATATAAGGCTAGATATTGATAAAATGTCTTTGGATTATGAGGCAGTTTGTGGTACAGTGGTTAGAACACCAGGCCTGGAATCAAGAAGACCTGAGTTCAAATCCAGCCTCAAAAAAGTCCTTACTGTATGACCCGGGGCAAGCCTTATTTCCTCTGTTTCCTCAGTTTCCTTCTCTGTAAAATGGGGATAACAGCACTTACCTCCCAGGGTTGTTGTGAGAATCAAATGAGATAACAATTGTAAGAGCACTTAGCATGATGCCTGGTTCATAGTAAGTGCTGTATAAATGCTAGCTATTACTATTATTATCATTATGAGTATTTATCAGTTCCTCCAGTGGTCACCTCTTCTCTTCTGAGGAAAGGGGACTGGTCTAATGATCCTTAATATGGATTCATCCTATAATAATAAAATTGAACTTTTAAAAAAATTTTAATTTTAATTTAATTTTTATTACATTCTAAATTCCAAGCTGTGTCCCTCTCCACCCCACACTAGAGAAGGCCACCACTTAACAGAAATATATATGTATGTGTATGTGTGTATACATATATATCTGTAAAACGACATTATGCATACTTCTATTTCTCAGTTCTTTCTCTGGTGATGGATAGAATCTTCCTTCATAGGTCCTTGTAGTTGATCTGAATATTTATAATACTCTCAGTCATTCACAGTTATTCTTCAAACAATATTGCTGTTACTTTATCCAACATTCTCTTGGTTCTGCTCCTTTCACTCTTCATTATTTCATGCAAGCATTTCCATGCTTTTTCCAAAATCAAACTGCTGATCATTTCTTTCAGCATGATAGTATTCTATCACAATCATACACTACAACTTGTTTAGCCATTCCCCAACTGATTGACATCCCCTCAATTTTCAGTTCTTTGCCACCACAAACAGAGTGGTATATATGTTTTAGAACATGTAGGTTCTTTCCCTTTTTCTCTAATCACCTTGGGAAACAGACCTAGTAGTGGTATTTCTAGGTCAAAGGGTATACAGAGTTTTATAACTCTTTGGGAATAATTCCAAATTGTTCTTCAAGATGGTTGGATTAGTTCACACCTCCACTAAGAATATACTAGTGTCCCAAGTTTTCTGCATCCTCTCCAAACTTTGTCATTTCTCCCTTCTATCATTTAGCCAATCTGATAGGTGTGAGATATCTCAAAGTTGTTTTAATTTTCATTTCTCTAATCAAAAATGATTTACAGCATTTTTTTTTCACATGACAATATATAGCTTTGATTTCTTCATTGAAAAACTGCCTGTTAATATCCTTTGACCATTTATCAATTGGGGAATGACTCTCATTCTTATAAATCTGACAAAGTATATGGTTGAGGTATGAGGCCTTTATCCTTTATTGACTACATTGGTTTTATTTGTACAAAAACCTTTTAATTTAATGTAATCCTTTTACATCTTACAATGCTCTCTATTTCTTATTTATTCATGAATTTTTCTCCTATCAATAAGTCTGATATGTTCCATGTTCTAATTTACTTATGATATCTCACTTTATGTTTAGGTCATAATATCCATTTTGACCTTGTCTTGGTAAATGGTGTAAGATATTGGTCTATATCTAGTTTCTACTAGACCGCTTCAGATATGTTACTACTAAATCTCATTCCTTCACATTATTTTTTCGCTAATTCCTTTGCTATTCTTGATCTTTTGTTCTTCCAAATGAATGTTATTTTTCTAGCTCAATATAATAATTTTTTGGTAATTTAATTGGGATGGCATTGAATGTATAAATTAGTTTAGGTAGAATTGTTATTTTTATTATATTGGCTCTGCCCACCCATTAACAATTAATATTTCTCCAGTTCAAATTTACTTGTATAAAAAGTATTTTATCAGTATATATCTATATCTATATCTATCTATCTATCTATAAATATATATATACATACATATGTATGTATGTATGTATGTATGTATGTTTCTGGGTTTGTCTTGGCAGGTATACTCCCAAGTATTTTATGCTATCTATGGTTATTTTAAATGGGGTGTCTCCAACTATCTGTTCTTACAGGGTTTTGTTGGCAATATATAGAAATGCTGATGATTTATTTTATATCCTGCTACTTGCTAAAATTATTGTTTTAACTAGTTTTTGGATTGAATTTCTAGGATTTTTCAAGTATGTCACCATACTGTCTGCAAAAACAGATAATTTTATTACCTCTTTATCCATTCTGATTCTTTTGATTTCCTTTTCTTCTCTTATTGTTATTGCTAGCATTTCTAAAAAGAAAATTGAATGTTAGTGATAATGGGCATCCTTGTTTCACTTCTGTTCTTATTGGGAAAGCTTGTAGCTTATCCTTGTTACAAATAATATTTGCCGATGGTTTTAAGGAAAAATCCATTTATATCTCTGCTTTAAAGTGTTTTTAATAGGAATGAGTGTTGTACTTTGTCAAAAGCTTTTTCTGCATCTATTGATATAATATAATTTTTGTTATTTTTGGCAGTGAAATAATTGATTATGTTAACAATTTTCTTCATATTGAACTAGTCCTGCATTCCAAGTATAAATCTCACTTGGTCATAATGTGTAATCTTTGTGATATAATGTTGTAGTGTTCTAGCTACTATTTTATTTAGGATTTTTGAATCATTAGTGAAATTGGTTTATAATTTTCTGTCTCTGTTTTTGCTCTTCCTGGTTTAGGTGTTAGCACCATATTTGTTTCATAAAAGTAGTTTGGTAGGACTCCTTCTTTGCCTATTATTCCAAATGATTTATTTGATATTGGAATTAATTGATCTGTAAATGTTTGGAAGAGTTCACTTGTAAATCCATCAGGTCCTAGTGCTTTTTTTTTTCCTTAGGAAGCTTGTTTATGGCCTATTTAATTTCTTTTTCTAAAATAGGTTTATTTAGATATTTTATTTCCTCTTCTATTAATCAAGGCAGTTTCTATTTTTGTAAGTAGTCTTCCATTTCACTTAAATTGTTAAATTTAATGGTATATATTTGGGCAAAATGACTCCTAATAATTGCTTTGATTTCATCTACATTAGTGGTATATTCATTCACCCTTTTCATTTTTGATACTGTTTTTTGAAGTCATATTAACCAAGGGTTTATCTATTTTATTTTTTTTCATAAAACCAATTTCTAGTTTTATTTATTAAATCAATGGTTTTCTTACATTCAATTTTATAAATTTCATTTTTAATTTTTAGGATTTCCAATTTGTTGTTTAATTGGGGATTTAAAATTTTCTTTCTAGTTTTTTTAATTGCATACCCAATTCATTAATCTGCTCTTTCTCTATTTTATTGATATATGCATTTAAAAATACAAATTTTCCTCTGGTTATGCTTTTTCTGCATCTCATAGGTTTTGGTATGTTGTCTCATTATTATCATTCTCTTTTAAAATTATTTATTGTTTCTATGACTTGCTCTTTAGCCCACTCATTCTTTAAGGTTAGGTTATTTAGAACTTCAATTAATTTTTAATCTTTGTTTTTATGGTCCCTTATTAAACATAATTTTTATTACATTATGACTTGGAAAAGGTACTTTTAATATTTCTGCTTTTCTGTTATTCCCTCTATAACCAAGTTCCATTGAAAATAAGATTCTAGCACCACCAACCTTCTACTGCCTCCTACCCTCCACTGTAACAGTTATTCTATTCGTATCTTGTTTGTATGACATCATTGCTCCATTTTGCTCCCTACCGTATTTTATTTTTTAAGATCATCCCATCATATTTAACTCAACTCCAAGTCTTTTTTGTTTGTTTGTTTTATTTTATGTTCAGTTCACAGAACAAAACAAGCTTTTCCATAACACTGTAGTAATGATAACATTCCTAAGACTTACAGATAATGTTTTCCCATATAAGAAGTAAATAGTTTGATCTTATCAAGTCCCTTACAATTGGTTTGTCCCAAGCAACTCTCAAACTCTAAGTGGCAGTGAGCATGTTTTGATCTGCATTGGGAGAGGGATTTTCCTCACTAAGAGTTCCCCATAGTAATGAAATCACAATTCTAGTCGAAAAGTATATGAGATAATGCATGGAAAGTGCTTTGCAAATTTTTAAGGTGCTATAAGGTAGTTATTATTAACCTTATTAACTTATTTTTAACCTGGCTTTTGCTCGCCTTTACCACTTATAATACATATGTGTCATTATACATGAGTTAGATTGTGGATACAATCTCCAAAACAATAACCATGGATAACTCACACTTCTTAGCCCATTAAAGTATACTGAGCACTTTCTTTACATCATCCCTGTGAAGTGGTGAGGGGACAATGCCAGTATTGTTATCCTCATTCAGAGAGATGACCCAGGCTCACCTGGCTGGTAAATATTAGGACAAGAATTCAAAACAAGCTCTAAGGATATGCAGGGCTTCCATATCAGGAAGTTTTATGGTGTCATTTACATATAAACATGCAGGTTTATACACACATACTTACATATGTACCGCATGTATATTTACATATACTGCAACCAGATAATAGATGATTAATGCATTTATATATGTAATTAAAGTTCTACTTAGACACAAATACTTAGTTGAATGAGGCAGTTTATACTTTTGGGGGCATAGCAATATGATTCATTGACATCCCTGCACCCCAGTCCTAAAAACAGTTATGAAAACTTGCCATGCTTATCTGTGGATTCTATGAGCCAATAGGTAACAAAATAATGAGTAATCAAGCATTTAAAAATTCCACTTGAGAGAAAAGATGTATTAGCTGAGGGCAATGGGCAGTTGACAGAGAAATCATGGATAAGAAAATTAGTTGATACAATTGGGGAGGCATCTTCTTTGCTTCTGTGGATCTGTGCAGATCTAGAATTTATCATAATTATGACCCCACATGGCAGGATGGTTATCAATTTCAGAAAATAATTATATGAGCACTATTCACAGCAGCTAGAAACTCAAGGAGTCAAACCTAATCAGGGCTAGAAAAAATGATTTGCACTATTATTTGTATTGAATAATAAATGAATATAAATCCAAATTTTGTCTAGCAGTCAAGTTTTTTTTTTTCACCCAAGTGCCACTATCAATCTTTTCCTTAGTTTAGAAAGGATACTGTTTAAATCTCTGTTCAAAAACAGGTAAGTGGAGGGTGGCTCAAGCAGTGGGCCACTGGAGGCAGGCAATCTTCATTAGGGAATAACTGCACAGACAACAGGTGAGAAGAGCAGAGAGCAGGTAATGAGGACCAACTATAGAGAGTGGTTTTCAGACTCCCTGCAAGGATTGTAAGTAGATGAGACCTAAAGTAAGATCTTGGTCCTTGAGGAACTAAGGTAGTATGCAAGGAATTAAGTCAGGGATTCTGGTAAGATGAATTCAATTCAATTTAACTATTGCTTATTAAGGGCATATGACCCAGATCCTGGAATTCAGGCATGAAATCATTGCAGGATGAGTAGCATGTAATGCAAGATTATTTGATGCAAAGTTGGTGATGTATTAGCCATTGGCTACCTTATGTTCTTTTTGAATGGGGCCAAGATTGAGCCTCTATTCTGGGACAGGGTTTAATTTATAGGAATAATTAAGTGACTGGTTGTACAAATTAGAGAGATTTGAGACAGGGAGCCAGACAGATTATGATGCCATAGTATGATAGCATGTACCTTGAGGTTACCCTCTTGAAGGTACAAGGAGATCTGAATTTCAGGCTAGCTCTACTTTAATCATCTTCATCATTTCCTGGTTCTGATACACACTATGTAAGTAGGGTGACCGTGGGCAAGTCTCTTCACTTTGGGTATCAGTTTCCTTAACTGGAAAATGGAGATAACACTGCACATGGTTGGGAGGAAGGTAATTTTTCAACCTCAAAGTGTTTTTAAACTGCAAATGCTATGTCATTCCCTATCATTGGTTTCTATCATCTCAAAACAGCAAATGATAAATCACAGGGGCTTTCTTACCCTAATCACTAGTGATACCAGATTAGGGGACTTTAGGCCCATTGGGCTTAGTGGGTTCATGCTAAAAAACGGATTCATTTCTAGTAGTTTGTCATAGACAAGGGGCTCACCATTAAGGTACCACACTCTGTAGAGCTGAAATAATCTCTTTCATCATGGGTTTAAACACCAACGCAGCCGTGGTTGACCCCATCAGATTGGTTTGCAACTTTGCCCCAACTGTCTGTGGGCAACAATACTGAAATTCCTGCAATAGACTTCAGAGACAAGGTCATTCTGGGGAACATTGGTCCCAGTGAATCTCAGGGATTGTGGCCACTGCAAAAGCAAGGATCCATGTTGAGGGCTTAGAAGTAGCCACAACAATCTCTAAAGTATCTAGGGAAGTCTCTAAGATGTATCATGTCTCTTTCATCAGTACTTCAGAGGCACAGGAATTCTGGGTTCAGAGTAGAGTTCAAGAATAGTGGCTGCTCAATCTGGGGCTGACAATCAGGGTTCTGAGAGGCAAGTACCACACTGGATCAATTCTAATAATGTTGCCAGGGCTTTTGTTGGAAGCAGAAGCAGCTTGGAAGGCAAAAATGAGGGTCTGAATGAGTCATTCAACAATCAGCCCTATTATACATTGGGCTCTATGATTAGAGAGTACAAAGTAGTAACATTTCCAAAGAGTTTACAATCTAGTTGGCAAGGTGACCTTGTCATATGAAAAGATCAACAGCAATCCACAGTCAGTAAATTATAAATGTAAAATGAAAGCTGTGGTAGATACTAAAACTTCCTTCAGAAAGAGATCCCTTCTTATTGGAGTAGCCAGAGATTGTATCAGGAGAGAATTTCAACTTGAAAGTTTGGTCCTGACCAAAGACTTAGAAAGATGATATTAATAACTAGCCTTTATGTAAGCTTTAAAGTTTACAAAGCACTTCTCATTCATTCATATGATAAAAATTTGTTAATTGCCTAACATATGCTGGATTCTACCCAAAACAAATAAACAAATCAGTCCCTGTCTTTAAGGAGGTAATGGAGAGAGGAGAGTGACAGAGAGAAGGGGGAACATAACGTACATAGATGAATAAATACAGAATATAGATGAAGTAATTTCTGGATAGAGGCTGCTAGGTGGCTCAGTGGATAGAGCCCTGGGCCTGGAGTCAGGAAGAACTGAATTTAAATCTAACCTCAGACATTTACAAGCTGTGTGACCCTGCCAGTCACTTAACCTTTGTTTGCCTTAATCCACTGGAGAAAGAAATGACAAACCACTCCAGCATCTTTGCCAAGAAAACCCCACAGAGAATATTGTCCACAGGGTCACAAAGAGTCAAACACAACTAAATGACTGAACAACAACAACAATTTCTGGATAAGACCAGTGCATTAGCAATTTAGGGGGTCAGGATAGACTTCATGTAAAAGGTGACTTTGAGTTATTCCTTGATGGATAAAGCAAAGTTTATTAAGTTTCAAAAATAGGATTTGAACCCAGGTCATGCATAAATAGTGAGAGTAAGAATGAAAAGAAGAGCACAGAAGAACAATAAACCTCAAAGGAAGAATCACATAGGGTCAAAGATTTAGAGTTAGAAGGGCTATTTAATCCAAACCCCTCATGCTACAGGTTAGGGAACTGAGGTCCAAAGAGTAACTTTTCTGCCTCTCTTCTAGATAGTGTCAGAGACAGGATTTGAAGACAGATCTTCTGGCTCCCAAGTGAATTCATTTTACATTGCATCATACTGCCTCCTTCAGATTCAAGGAGGTCTGGTGTCTGATTGAATGTGAAGTCAAGGGAGAGGGAAGAATCACATATGAAGGTGAAGTTTCAAGCCTGTGTGACTGAGAAAATAGCAGCACCATTCACAGAAAGAGGCCCGAGAAAAGAGAGTTATTGAACTGCCCCCAGCAATACTACTACTAGATCTGTTTCCCAAGAAGATCAGGGAAAAAGGAAATGAACTTATATGTTCTAAATATTTATAGTAGCTCTCTTTGTGGTGGCAAAGAACTGGAAATCGCAGAGATGCCTGTCAGCTGGGAAAAGGCTGAATACATTGTGCTAGATTGTGATGGAGTATTATTGTGCTATAAGAAATGATGAGCTCAGTGATCTTAGAAAAATATGCATAAACTTGCATGAGATAATGAAGAGAGAAATTAGCAGAACCAAGAGATTATTATATACGGTAACAGCAATGTTGTTTTAAGAACAACTTTGAGAGAGTGGAGCCAAGATGGCAGAGAAAAGGCAGCGACTCCCCTGAGCTCTCCCTCAAACCCCTCTGAATACCTTTAAACAATGCCATAAAACAATTCTGGAAGCAGCAGAACCCACAAAAGGTTGGGGTGAAATAATTTTCCAGCCAAAGACAACTTATAAAGTCAGCAAGAAAGGTCTGTCACACCTGAGAGTGGAGCACAGTCCAGCACAGTCTATACTAGCACAGACCCAGCCCCAGCAAACCAGGAGCAGGCCTTGGGAGCCACGGAATCAGCAGTGGCAGCAGCTGCTTCCAGAGCTCTCAGCCCGCAGACAGTAACAGGGTCAAACAACTAGTCAGAAGGAAATTACATGGGGTTCTTTGCTAGCTCTGTTGCTTTGCCCATACTCTCCTGGGCACGGTCCTGGGTGGCAGTCCCAGGGCAAAGAGGAGTGTTAGTACACCAGAGCTTTATAGCTACCATGCATCAGGGACCCTACTCTCACAGTTCCAGTTCAGAAAAGAGTACCTGTGGTCTCTCACAGACCAGAACACAGGCCGGGAGAGTAGTAAACATAAACACACCTCTCCTTAGATCATACCACCTTGGAAGAACTGAACACTTACAGGTCCCTAGAAGTATCTCTGAAAGCAGCCACACAAAACCCCTGAAGCTTGGGACAGCGTGCCCTCCACACTGGGTATAGAGATCTACTTGAGTTAAAAGTCAAGAAATAGGCTGGGAAAATAGGCAAACAAGAGGAAAAAAAATTCTAACCATAGAAAGTTACTACGGTGGCAAGGAAGATCAAAACACATACTCAGAAGAAGACAACAAAATCAAAGCTCCTACATCAAAAGCCTCCAAGTAAAATGTGAATTGGTCTCAGGCCATGGAAGAGCTCAAAAAAGATTTTGAAAATCAAGAACAACTTTGAATGACTAAGTCATTTTGACTGTTGTAAATATCCAAATTAACTACAAAGGACATATGGAAGAAGACACTATCTGCATCCAGAGAAAGAACTGGTAAATAGAAATATGTATAGAATGGTTTTACATATATACATATACATATTTGAGTCTAATGGTAGCCATCTCTAGGGTGGGGTAGGAGGGAAGAAAAAAAGGGGAAAAAAAGAAAGTTACATGATAACTTTATTATGTATTTAAAAGGAATAATAAGTTGTACAGTTTCATATACAATCTTTTTTTTTCTTTTCTACTATGTAATGGAAATGCTTGTTTTATTTCTTAAGTTCAGAATAAAATAAATAAAAGGGGGGGGGAACGGCGATAGTTTGGAGGAGAATATGAGAATTCCATTTCAGACACGTTGAATTCAAGGAGACAATTCAAAGAGAAATGTCCACCAGAGGCTGTAATTACAGAATTTGGAAGTAATGACACAATAAGGTAGCATGGGGGAAAGGAAATCCTGAGTTCAAATCCTGCCTCAGCCTTTTATTAGCTGTGTAATCATCTCCTGCATATCACTTAGTGTCTTTCAGCCTCAGTTTCCTCAACTGTAAATGGGATTAATAATGGTATTTACCTTATCAAGTTGTTGTAAAGATCAAATGAAATAACATATGTAATGTGCTTTGTAAATCTCCATGTGCTAAATCAATATCACTTATAATTATTATGTCCATTTGGGAGTCTTTGACATAGATGCCATAGCAGAAGCAAAAAAGGTAGGGAAAAAAATGGGATCTATATAAGAGAAATCCTTAAAAGAACAGTCCCCTAAACCACAGTCCTATACTCAGCCTAGTAATAGACTGTTCAGAGTCACTGTCCCTCAGGTAAGGCAGGTAAGGCTGGTAATGGGAGTATACTGGGAGGGAAATCCTCATCTGGGGCAGGGGGAGTGAACTGGATTCTTAAGGAAAGAAAAAGTCACCTAAAGGCCAGGCCTTTGCCAAAGACCATGGGGACTGAGCAGTGACTGACCTGAAGGTCAGAGTTCAAAGTCAAGGAATCTGCAAAAGATTAAGGAGCCAAAAAGCAGAGTTTCAGCTCAAGCCTCCCCCAACAAGTTTAGGGTCTTTTTTATTTCCAGGTCTATATGCTCTTCCAGGGCTTTCATGAGGCAGCCCTAATGTGTTGTGCCAATTCAGTTAGCTCTACTGGATCACAAGTCCATGCAGGAGTTTAGTGTTGAATGGAATCTCAGTATACCTCTGGGTAAGTTAAGGGGAATAGAGAAGGCAGGAAAAAGGCCTACAACCTGTAATGCAAAGAGCACTGAGTTTGAATCCCACACCAGCTGTGTGTAATGACTCGGCAGCCACGGGAAGTCCCAAAACCCTCGAGTCACATTGTCAGAGTGAGAGCAGCAATAAAGGCCCAAAGCCCCTTTTCCCCAACAGTGGGGATTTTGAATCTCAGCTAGCCACCAATTCCCAGGCGTTTTCTCTCCCTCCACTAGTATAAATCAGCATTAGTCCCCAGGTCCAGCCTTCTGGCCCCCTTCCCCCAATGCCTGATCCTACTAGGCCCATTGAAGAACCCTATAAAAACTCCGATTACTGCTTTGGGAGAGAGTGTCTCATTCCCTCCGAGGAACCAGTGATGTTATCCAACTCTAGCCAGGCCCCTGCAGACCTGACCTGTTCCACCAGCCCATCATATTGGAAATATGTCTCCTCAATAAAGCTATCTTGCTACCATGTAGCCCCGTACTGGACACTGGCATTCTAAACCTTCCTAATTCTGCTTGAAGACACTGTAATGAGGAAAGTCACCTGACCTTGCTGAGTCTCAGCTTTCTCTTGTGAAAAAATGGAAATAATAACATTTTACTGCCTATATCTTGGAAGTTTTGTGAAAGAAGTGTTCTGCAAAATCTCAGGACGTCTTAGAAATATGAGTTATTCTTTCCTCAGAAGAAACATAAGTCATTTGATTGAGAAGAAAATCATAGGAGATTTTGTACTCCCTGTAGCAAGATGCTCTTCACAACTATTCCATTCTCCCTTTTACCATATAGATAAAAAAGCAGGATCTCTGATATAAAATAAATTGAAAGGAAATAAGGTCTTCCCAGGGACCAACTCAAGGCACAGAGACTGAATAGACTTTGAAGGAGACACAGAGGAGTCAGCTGTTCAGAAATAAGCATCCCAAGGTATTTTGATGTCAAATAAAGTTTCAGTACAAACCACAGGAAAGTCCCTTTGACTTCAACCTAGGATTCAGTGTGGGTAGACTGACAAAAAGTTAGTGAGAAAAGCACCAATTTGAATCTAGGCATTTAATCTTTTTTTGTTTATTTGTTTGTTTTAAGTGTCAACAGAATTTTATGATCCACTAATTTAGATGTATAAATTCTAATATATTGTGTGTTGTAAATAGTGTATAAATAAATGTTATTTTAATAAAGAGCTTTTTTTTTTAATATATATATATGTATAATGGTCATTCTATGTTAGACTTGAATCCAGGTCTTTCTGACTCCAAGGCTGGCCTTCTCTTCACTAGCCATACACTATCTGTTTTTATTTTGCTAATCTAGTCAAAGACTCTTACATTGAAGGGCTTCCTTCCTGGGTCCCCTGGCTGTGGCACACTATCACCACCTACAGGCCATATGAAAAATAGCAAGATCTGCTTTTTGAAATAAAAAGTTCTCCTCTTTTGAAAATTTGAGTCTACAAAAGGCAAGGCATGAAACCAGCGTTGATTTATAACTGGGGTTTAGGCAACTTAAACAGATTTCTTTAGAAAATTTTTCCTTAAAGAGCTGTCTTCTGGAGATCTTACTTCTCTGGCTTCCACTGTTACCAATATGAAGATGACTCCCAAATTTGTATTACTTCTAGACTCTAGTCCTGCATTTCCAGCTGCCTGTGGACACTTTTCTTTCCATATTCCATCATCACTTTAAGTTCTACTTGTTTGGAACTGAACTCATCATCTTTCCCACAAAATCATTGCTCCCTTCTGACATCTCTACAAAAAATTAGTAGGTCCAGAAGTCATTTCTTAAGATGCATGCCAGTTTGTAAAGTGATCCATTTAAAGACAAATATTAACCTATCTGAGAAACCAGAGGATTAAACTACAACTACATGTGAAACCAGGGCAGTTAGGTGGTGCAGTGGATAGAGTGCTGGGCTTGGAATTAGCAAAACTCATCTTCAAGAGTTCAAATTTGGCCTCAGATGCTCACTAGCTGTGTGACTCTGGGTAAGTCACTTAACCTTATTTGCCTCAGTTCCTTATCTGTAAAATGATCTGGAAAAGGAAACTGGCAAACCACTCCAGTATCTTTGCCAAGAAAAACCATAAAATGGGGTCACAAAAAGTTGGAAACAACTAAACAACAGCTATCTTTTATTGTTATGATATTTCCCTTCTATTGTACACTTCAAATTGAAAAGGTTACAGAGTAAGAAAACAACTCTACATATCCATTCTGAAAAGATAAAGCAAAATTTCAAAGTAGACTAGACTTTTATAGAACATTTTTTTAAGGACAGGATATACCAATAATAATATTTACAATAATAGCAATAGCTTTAATTTATAGAGCAGTTAGATTTACAAAATATTTTCATTGGCTACACATATATTGTTCCATTTTACTCTTAGGACAACTACATGAGGTAGATCAAGCAAATATCATCATCCCCATTTTACAGATAAGGAATTGAGAGGCTGCAGTAAGATAAGCAATTTACCCAGTTATATGGCCAAAACATGATGGAGATGACATTTGAATCAAGGTCTTCTGAATCCAAATCCAGGGCTCTTCAGAATGATGATTATAGACATAAAACCATTCATCTAAAAACCAATTTTTTTCATAGCCACTCCCACACATTTCTATAGTCATTAATGTACAACACATAAGAGTCTGTAGAACTAACATAAATGACAATAATAATAATAACAAGAATAATAACACTGCATAGTAGCATAATCCTTTATACTTCACGATATGCTTTCTCATCCACTATTTTACTGAATCCTCACAAGAGTCCTGTGAGGTAGTCAGGACAGATGTTACTATCCTCATTTAACAGAAGGGGAAATCAAAACACAGAATGTTAAGCATTTTGCTCAGTATCACATAGCTTCTTAGTGAAAGAGCCAGGGCCAGGGCAGAAGTTAGGTCTTCAAGTCCTGACTCAGGACTCATTTCATTACACCACAATCTGATACAACCATTAGTCCATGCACATGGACTAATAATACCAATAAGAGTTGTACCAGGATGGTCCCTGACACTCTGCCTCTCCCTTACCTGACTTAGAAGTAAACAAAAAATCTACTTCCTCATCTATAAGATGAGAGGGCTGGCTTGCATGGCCTCTAAGGTCCCTTCCAACTCACAATCCATGATCCCATGATCCAATGGATTTAGTTGCATTGCACTGAAATAGCTTTCATTAGCAGTCAGAGAGTAAAAAAAATAAGCTACCCAAGATACCCATTCATCTTACCTTTACGACAAACTCAAAACAAGTTTTCCCAAGTCCCTAGCTAACAGCTATCCTCCCAAATGTAGAGCCAACCATTCTTCCCATAGCTTGAAAGAACTCAACTCCATGAATGTTACATATGATGCATCTCTAGCTTTCACTGCTATGGGGAGTTTTCTGACACAGAAGGTTAGTAAAATTCAAAAAGGGATTGCTATAATAACAATGACAGCTAAGGCAAAATTATAGTCTTAGAATTTCAACATATATGCTGATCCTCACCAGATGGAACAAGAAATCTTCTCTCATGGTACCAATGCCAGTTTCCTAATACATTCTTCTTTTCTATCAGTAATAAAGAAGATTAACACAAGAAATTTGTGTATAAGAAATCATCTGCATTCTGCATGTTCCATCCTAGAATGTGAGGTAGCCATTCAGCAGGACAATAGGCTGCCCTGAAGTAATTTGGTTTCTCCAATGATTTATCCAGCATTGAAAGTAGTCGAATGGATATTGAACCAGACAGATCATTTTTCTATTCTGACATAGAAATTCCTGTAGTCCCAAAACAAAAGTAATTCATTCGGTAGGTTGTTATTTTTTTTTAAACATCAGAGATATATAAAGTATAGCCAACTATGCTGAGGAATTCAATTTAAAAGTAGATGTATACCTCCTTGTCTTCATTTTTTTAATCGAAGTTATAGCTGCTTTTAGATTTTGTACCAGTGATTCTGTAATCCATTTTTAAAATTACATATATCTGAAGTCTCTCTTATCCTCGGTTACCATCACCTGTCACCTATGCATAGTCTTGTCATAAATATGCAGCTGCCCATCCCTCTCATCTTTTTGCCATCCACCCTGCTGCCTTCCTGTCCTGTCCTTTTTGCACTGGCAACTATTATCAATTTCAAAAGGGTGTGTCAGTTGTCTCCCCTGTGTTAATTGTCTCCACAGGCTCTACTCACCATCCCAGTAACTTCCCATACCAAAATACCCTTCCTCAACCACCACTTTCCTATGACATCCTCTCTCTGCCATTATAGAATGGCTCCTCTAGGACTGTCTCCCTTTTGCCTCAAGCTCTTAGCATAGTGCTTAATACATAGTAAGTGCTTAATAAGAGCTTTTCATCCATTCATAAATTTTGGGGAGGGGGAATGGTGTTGACTTCCTCCTTCTTAGCCTTTTTGGTAATCATCATATCTAGTATAATGCGGCTGTGTGGTTCTTTATTTCATAATCTTGTTGTTTTTTTTTTCCAGAACAGCTTTGTGCAAATTTCATCATCCCCAAGACAAATCCTTAGAATATTAAGGAAGCTCTCAAGTTAAAGCAGGAGTTCTTAACTTGGGGTCTGTGACTTTTCAAAAAATAATTATAATTCAATATAATTAACTTTCTTTGTAATTCTATGCATTTCATTTTATATATTTAAAAACACTATTTGGAGGAGTCCATAGGCATCACCAAACTGCCAAAGGAGTCTTTGGCTCACAAAAGGTTAAGAACATTTTAATTTTACAATGATGCTTCATATAAATTGAAGAATGCTTTTGTAACATGAAGAATTACTTTATAATTAACTGTTTTATAAATTCCAGTTCCTATATGGGTTTTCTTAGAATCAGAGCATTTATGATAATGCCTCTATCAGCAATAAGGATGCAATCCCACAACATATTTTGGTGGCAGAAATTTTATTACTGGGGTAAAAAAGAGCATGTATAGGTGACAGAGATCCCACAACATATTTTGCTGGCAGAAAATTTATTACCAGGGTAAATTACCTTATAGGTCTCTTGTGAGGATTCAATAAAATAATGGATGGGAAAGCATTTTGCAAAGTATAAAGGATGTATAGGTGACATAGAGCTGCATATCAAGACCACAGAAAAAAAGGGGAGGGCAAAAGAGAGGTCATGATATCAAAATACACTAAATAATATTATTTAATACCATGATACGTTAGTAGAAGCTTTGTTTCCTCACCTGCTCAAAATTAGGATAATAATTCCTGCTATGCCTGCCTCACAGAATAGTTGCAATGCTCAAATGAGAGAATGGACCTACAGGCAATGAAGTGTTGTGCAAACATACTATAAAGCTAATAAATAAAGTACAGGCATGACTAATTATGATCCTTAACATAGAGACTGATCTCTCTCTCCCTTTGGCTAAGTAGGGCTGCTGTATCTCAGTTTGATCATGTAGGCCATTCTATGTTCCTCTTGTCTCCTGCCTGTGCCTCAGTGATCACTTATACAATCTCTTATGTATGTGATTCCGGTAGTGGCTCATTACATATAATTTTTGGTTATTTTGAATCTGACAAACACCAAACAAATATATGTGTTTCTATATACAAAGAAAAACAGGGGGAAAAAAAAGGATTGTACATGAAACCATGAATCTCAATTCCATTCAGTTTGTGGGGTTGTTATTTTTATGAAAGTTGCACGCTGAATATATTATATATTTTAGAAGAAAATCAAGCTTTGCATAATGGAGATTCACATTTTTATGTAAATATTTTTTATCTGCTATATACATGGAAATGTCCATTTTATATGGCTTTTAAGTTTGGAACAAAAACATAATTTAAAAATGTAAAATGGGTACAATAACAATTCAATTCCTGTAGTACCTACCTTACAGGGTTGTTGCAAGGCTTAAATGAGATAATGTATGTAGAATACTTTGCAAACTTCCAAGTGCTATAAAATGTCAGCCTTTACCACTATTATCTTTCTGTCCTTCTATGCTTGAGTAGTTTCTCAGTTTTTGACCCTACCCTGTTTGCTTGTTAGCGCTTAACTGTACTGATCCCCTGCTCTCTGAACTCTTGCTTGCCCTTTGTGAATTTTTTAAAGTATATAATACTTTCACCAGGTTAGTTCTAAAGCTGTCCCACTTGTCCCTCCAAACCTCCTTCCCTTCAGAGTCATTTGAGCCCTTTAAAGAGGGAATTTCTTCTTGAGGACAGAGGCAGTGCTATAGCAATAGGCAAACCCACTGTCTTTTCCCTACTTCCTTTTTGGGCCAAGCTAAGTAGGTGTGGCTTTCCAGCACTCTGGAAGAGAACAATTGGGATTGAGAGAAAAAGAAGAGAGAAGAGGGGGGGAAAAAGGAGATAAGATGAAGGAGAGGGAAATGACTAAGCACTCAAGTCTTCAACCAGCTGTCATCACCACTTGGCCAAGTCATGTCCTCCAGCATTGCCATACCCTTGTCACTATGCAGCAAGGCTGCCATTCCCAGGGTTCTATCATTGCCTGAACTATCTCCTCTCCTGGTACAACCAACTGCGCCAGAAGCTGACACTCTCCCCACCTCACCTGATTTTTTTCTCAGATGAAAAAATATCTACATGTGTCTTAAATTAAGACTTCCACCCACATCTTGAGGGGATCTTTCAGTGTTATTTCTACTAAGCTTATCTATTTTTGTCTATAGTGAATTCTTCTAAAGAAAAAAGAAAAGATGTAAATATGGTTTTGGGGGTTTTTTTAATCACTTTTACTAGTTATCTGGAGCACTGGATATAGTTTTCTCCTCCTCCATTAATCTAATAAGGGGACTCCAACCATATTACTTCACACGTATTTTAGCATGGGAAACAAATGAATATATATGCCATCATAACTGATGTGCTAATGTGAATTCCATTAAAGCTACATCAATAATTATTTTTAAAGACTCCTTTTGGCCCTAGTTCTACTCATTTAGATTAGTAAGTTATTCAGCACTATTTATCAAGCAACCAGCAGGGGCCCCAATATTTATTAAGCATAGTGGTTCCCAGTTAGGGAAGATTGATCCAAGGAGTTCACACACACACACACACACAAAATCCTTAATGGTTCCTTAAGCAGTAAATTATTGCCCAATTATGTTACAGATATATTTTTTCTCTATGACAACAAGCACATGCATGTTTGAAATATTATAAATTTGTTTCTGCAGTGATTTGGAACCACTGTGATCACGCACACAACAATTTCGGTGTTCGTGCCATGATTACTTCAAACTCTGCACCACCTATCATGGAACCATCAGTTGTAGCAAACGGAGAAATTTTGAATGTTGTGGGTAAGTTTGCCCACCTTGGCAGCATAGTTTCCAGGGATGTACACATAGATAATGAGGGTAATGCATGCATTGTCAGAGCTAGCTCAGTGTTTGGGAGGCTCCAAAGGAAAGTGTGAAAGAGAAGCGGTATTAGTCTGCCTACCAAACTGAAGGTCTACAGAGCCATTGTGCTGACCTCATTGTTGTATGCCTGTGAAACCTGGACAGCATGCCAGAGCCGTGCTAGAAAATTGAATCACTTCCATTTGAATTGTCTTAGGAAGATTCTGAAGATTACCTAGAAAGATAAGATACCAGATACTGAGATCCTTTCTCAAGCTGAACTGTCAAGCATTCACAGTCTTTTGCAGAGAGAGCAACTTCAATGGGCTGGCCACTTTGTTAAAATGCCAAACATAAGTTTGCCTTAAGACTATTGTATGTAAAATTCACACAAGGCCAGTGCTCACATGGAGGTCAGAAGCAGCAATACACGGACACTTTCAAAGTCTCTGAAGAATTTTGGGATTGATTGTGAGACATGGGAGACACTGGCACAATACTGCCCAGCATGGTGTGCCTGCATCAAAGAAAGTGCTGTTCTCTATGAGCAAAGCAGAACTGCAGTAGCTCAAAAGAAATGTGAGATGTGCAAATTGAGAGACGTTACCACTCCAAATATTCACATGGACCACTTGTGCCCAACCTGTGGTAGAGCCTTCTGAGCTGGTATTGGTCTGATCAGCCACAGTCAGACACACTGTATGTGGACCCCAACATAGTGATGTCATTTTGGTCTTCTTCTAGCACAGACAACAACCACCAACCACCTCAGACTCTGACTGTAAAAGCTCAAAATGTTCTTGAAGTTTTTCAGTCTGCCATCAAATTGCTTCCAACCTTCCACAAGGCTTCTTTCTACACTTGAAGATAAACTTATTTCCAGTGGAAAGTCAGATACATTTGCGTACCTTCATTTGTGTTCTGTACCGCACACCAGAATAGCTTCCTCATTCCCCTGGTTACCTTATAATCATACCTCATCCACTGTGCAATCACATGAATAAGGTGTTACAAATGTTTGGATTCTTACACAAATATCAGACTGATTGAAAACTATAATCACTGGGCATGTGTATTACCATCATGAACCATCACCAATGTTCTTCTGAAACAAACCTTATACTGCCTGCCATTCACCACAATATTAAGATTGTTTTATGAGTAAAACTTGTCTTCCACTTATGCTACTATTCTTCCATCTAGTGGATTTTCTAATGAACTAGTAGGCAAATCTGGTCCTTTCACATACCTCAGGTATGACCCTGGAGGTTCACAATATCTTCTTTTTTTCAGTTGCTGAAAGAAATTCGGTACAGTTTCTATAAGCGTGTAGCTGGTGTGCTACTGGTAGAAGAGAAGAAAATTACATCTGAAAAACTTCTTTCCTTACAAAGGTTAGTTTATATCATTAAATATAATTGTTCAACATTATTAAAAATGAAGCAATATGTTCAATGGGACTTTTAAATATGTGTGCTATTTAATACAATGCTTGTGAGTCGGTAGAAAAATTAATGTTTTATATTATAATCAGCTATTCATTTTCATTAATTGGTTAGGCTAAAAAATGAATTTCCATCTCATTGCAGGATAGTTTATAAAATTTTCTTACCATTTTCTACTACACATTCTGTGAGCAAGCATTTTCACTTTATTCTTATTTAAATCAAAATACAGAAATAAAAAGGATGTGGAACCAGATTTAAGACTATCTGATTTGGAGCCAAATATTGCAAACTTTGGATAAAAAAAGTCCAACATTGAAATAAATTTATCTTTGATTATTATACTATGATAATCATCTTCTCAGTTGCCATTAATTTCATTAACATATTATTTATATTCAATAAAAATATAAAATAAAGAAATTTAACATGAAGTATTACAAGTAAAAATAATTGCGTGAGGTCTTGCTGGATTACTTCTTTTAATTCTTACAGAATGACTCATAAAATTTGTAATCATTTTATAAAGTTTTATGATTTTCTACTTAGAGTTTTCATAACATTAGGCAAAATAACATCTTTTTATTTTATGATTATTTAATGTAAATTTTAATTTGGGGCTTTTTTTAGGCAAAGAATATTGTGATAGTTATTATAAGCACTTAATGAATAAATCTAAAAGAATACTGTGAGTAGTTAATTGAATGGCCCAAAGGGTTCACATTACTTTTTGTTGTTGTTGTCAAAAGGAGTTCATGGAACAAAAGATATTGGGAACCACTAATTGAGTGTACAGCAAGATATTGACTAAGGGCAGCATACTCACTTATGGACTACTTGGGGACCTAGAACATATACAAATAAAAAACAAAATAAGAATCTTTTTTACAAAGCAATGTATCAGGCTCACCATACCATTTCCTAATCATCTCCATGTTACGTATGCACTCTCCACCCCTTTCCAATCCTAGCTCTAAGAACAGCATAATTAAATCAATGCTACTATTCTCATAAAGAATGTATTAATCATTTGCCCAGCGGCTCCAGTAACCATCCCTATGACTTTTGGGTCCAAACTATTGCTCCCTGGACACCTCTCTCCTACATATGTTATCTTCCCCCTATTTGAATGTATCATGAGAGCAGTGACTGTCTTCCTCACTTATATCTGTATCCCCAGCTCTTAGCATAGTGTCTGGCACATAGTAAATGATTAATAAATGGTGGGCTAGATTTAGAATGAGGTGAATACCATGAGCAGGAAAGAGGGGACAATGGCATAAACCAGAAATGCAGAAGCAGGGCAAGTAAGAGATTTGACTGTTCTGAGCTGTTGAGTAACCTTAAAGCAAACAAAGGAGGGAGAGAGACATCCTACCTAAGTGGCAAAGTAATAGAGGCTTTTAAAGGATACAGATTCTGCTCAGCTAAAGTTTCCATCACCACCACCAGTCCCTTCCACTCCTGCTTCAGAGAAACTTAGCCAAGCTTTCCCCACTGGCATCTTTGGAAGGATTGAAGACCTAAACTATTCAGGGAGTTAAGATTATACTTTCTGAGAATGTGAGCTATCATTGCCTCAGACAAACTGACATCTGGGAAAGACCTTAGAGGCCAAGGTCTCCCACTACATCTAGGACCATCACCAGTCATCTTGACCTACATCTTGCCAATGGGCTGCAATGCCTGTGGAGGACAGAGTGAGGCTGATGACTTTGCACAGGTCTTTCATCTGCTTCAAGAATCATACAGTTCCTACCAGGGGTGGGGAACCTTTGGCCTTGAGGCCACATGTGGCTTTCTAGGTCCTTGAATGTGGCCCTTTGACTGAGTCCAAGTTTTATAGAACAAATGCTCTCATTAAGGGGATTTGTTCTGTTGAAGTTAAATAGGATCACAAAGAATCAGACAGGACTGAAATGACTGAACAACAACCTCTTCCTTCCCCCAGGGGGAAAAAAAGGAAAAACACAAACAAAGCCCTTGTAACAACTATTCATAGCCAAGCAAAACACATTGGCCACCTTTTAAAAAATCTATGGTGATCAGTAGACAAAGATTATACACTAAGAAAACCAGCAGAAAAAAATTGATGTTGTAGATGATCGGGGCACAGGGGTGGGGAACCTGCAGCCTTGAGGCCACACATGGCCTTCTAGGCCCTCAAGTGCGGCCCTTTGACTGAATCCAGACTCAGAGTAGGTACTATAAATCTAGAACACAGTTTAGGTCCCTGGGGAAGACAGAGACCTACTGTCAAGGGAAGTAGAAATGTCATGATTGTTAATGGGCTTGTAAGAGGGGACTGAATTCTCTGTCAGGTTAAATGAAACTTGTCCACATTCAGTGTTTTCTCGCCTGAATGTTTACATGGCAGCCAAGGGTATTTCCTATATAACTGGTTCTCTGAAAAAAAAATATGCCCATCACATACTTTAAAGTATAATTTGCATTTTTTAACATTTCCTTCATCACTTCTTAAGTCTAGACAATTAACAAAGCTGCAAATCAAGCCCTGATTGGTAACATTTGCCAATTTCCAAAGTGTAAATGCATTTTCTTGGCAAAGATAATGGAGTAGTTTGCCACTTCCTTCTCTAGATCCTTTTACAGATGAGGAAACTGAGGCCAACAGGGTTAAGTGACTTGCCCAGGGTCACATAGGTAGTAAATGTCTGAGGCCAGATTTGAGCTCAGAAGATGAGTCTTCCTGACTCCAGGCCTGGCATTGTATCTACTCTGCCACCTAGTTACTAGGGGGTAGGTAAGGTGGGGCTAGTAGTAGGGTAGTGGGGAGAGAGAGAGAGAGAGAGAGAGAGAGAGAGAGAGAGAGAGAGAGAGAGAGTGAGAAAAGAAAAGAGTGTCAATTGAAACATCTTATTAAAAATGCACAGAAGAAAATGGAAAGCAGGTCAGAAAAAAATCACAGGCAAGGACAGCTTTGAAAGCTACAAGTTGAATTTATTATACAATTAAAAACAAAATCAAGCTGTATATAATAGCTATCAGAAGGTTAATATACAATTCTCTTTTTCTGTTCTACTGTGTACATGGAAATTGTAGAAATGCTGTTTTATTTATTAAGTTCCGAATAAAAGTAAATATATTTTTAAAAAATCTCTCGTTTATGTTTCCACCCAGTTTTTACCCTGTGCACATCAGAACCTGGCTGATGTCTAGGTTTCCACCCTAGTACTTTCCTCCCTTCCCCCCCAAAAAAACCCCCAACAAAACACAGAGCTAGCTTCTACTGGCTTATTAAACTTTCAGTGAATGCCTCACTTAAATCCAAATCAGCTCATTCCTTGCAATACAAAAGTGAAGAAGGCAATTGTCTTTCTCAACCCTGTTGAGAATTTCTCCTCCTTTGGGTGGGGAACCTGTTGCCTCGAGGCCCCTAGGTCCTCATGTGAAGCCCTTTGACTGAATCCAAATCTGTTCTGTTTGAACAATTTGTTCTGTTAAGTTTGGATTGCACTTGAGATATAGAAGGCCACGTGTGGCCTCGAGGCAACAGGTTCCCTGCTCCTATGACCTAGTCCTTCAAGCTCCCAACCTAGGTGTCATCCTCAGCTTCTCACCACCTCTCACCCTACCTCCCATACCCAATCTGTTGCCAAGGCCCATCAATTTTACCTTTGCAATATTTCTCATATATGTCCCCCCTCTCCATCCTCTGACACTGCCACCAACCAATATAGGCCCTCATCACCTCAAGCATGGACTACTGTAATAGCCTGCAGATGGGTCTGCCTGCCTTGAGTCTCTCCCTACTCCAACCCATCCTCCATTCAGCCACCAAAGTGATTTTCTGAAAGTGCAGATAAGACCATGTCACCTCCCTGCTCAACAAATCCCAGGGGTTCCCTGTTGCCTCCAGGATCAAAAACAAAATCTTCTGTTTTGCATTCCAAGCCCTTCATAACCTCCTCCTTTCCAGTCTTCTTACACCTCACTCCCAGCCACATAATTTTTGATCCAGTGACACTGGCGTCCTTATTGTTCCACAAACAAGACACTCCATCTTTTAACTCTGGGCATTTTCTGTCTGTCCCCCATGCCTAAAGTGCTCTCCCTCCTCACCTCTGCTCCTGGCTTTCTTGACTTCCTTCAAGTCCCAACTAAAATCCTTTCTTCTACAGGAAACCTTTTCCAACCTCTTAATTCTAGTTACTTCTATCTATTAATTATTTCCTATTTATCCTGTATATAGTTTGTTTACACATATTTGTTTGTTTTCTCCCCCATTAGATTGTCAGCTCCTTGAGGGCAGGGGCTGTCTCTTTATGCTTTTTGTAATCCCTGCTGTTAGCATAGTGTCTGGCACATAGTACACACTTAGTAAATAATTATTGATTGACTATATGATCATGGGCAAGTCACTTAACCTTTCTGAGCCTCAGTTTTCTCAACTATAAAATGGGCATAATAACGCCAATAGTACTCACCTCATAGTGCTGTTATGAAGATTAGAGAGTATATATAAGGCACTCATCAAAACTTGAAGTGCTACATAATTTTTAGATATAACAACAAAAGTAATTGATGATGATGATGATGATGATGATGATGATTGATGATGATAAAAATTACTCCTAACTCTGCCACTGACTTGTGAACTAAGGAAAATAATTTTCCATCTAGGGGTTTGATTTTCTTATCTGTGATATGAGGCATTTAGATTATATGATCTCTAAGTTCCTTTTTACTTTTACCACTCAATGATCCTGTGATTCTAAATTAAATTATTTTCTTGTAGTAGGGTTTTGGGTTTGTTTGTTTCTTTTAGTTTGGGCTTTTTGTTCTGCTTTTTCCTGATTACATAGAAACAACATAGTCTATTCAGTGAATAAAATTTAACCCATGGCCTGATATTTCTCTTGAGGTTTTATGATGCTGATTTATCTGGGCCAATAACTTTGGATATTTCCACTTCTAGTTATGATTCTTCAGCAAGCTCATACAATTAAATTTTTTTTGAAAAGGAAGAATAATTCTGACAGCCTGAATGACAGTAACCTAAATGAAACTGGCTGTCTATACAGGTTCTGACTTTTAAACAGGCACCAGTCTCATTAAATTGGGACTGCCAAATCATTCAAGGCACTTTTCTATTATATCCACCCATACCTGAGACTTCAAGAGAAAACTCTGGCCAACTATTAACATTCTGCACAAAGTGGAGGAGAAAGTTCTTTCCAGAAGCTTAAAGAAACAAATTTTTTTCATTAAGTTTAGGGGTTTAATAAGTTTTACCTTAGTATATTTAACTGTTGTTGTTATTGTTCAATTGTTTTTCAGTCATGTCCTCCTCTCCATGACCCCATTTGAGGTTCTCTTGGCAAAGATACTGGAGTGGTTTGCCATTTCCTTCTCCAGCTCATTTTACAGATGAGGAAACTGAGGCAAACAGGGTTAAGTGACATGCCCAGTGTCACATAGCTAGTAAGTGTCTGAGGCTGGATTTGAACTCAGTAAGATGAGTCTTCCTGACTCCAGGCCTAGTACTCTATCCACTGTAACATTGAGTTGCCCACGTAACTGTACCTAGTCATAAAACTTTAGAGGACTGTGCCTTCCTGAATCAGAAATTTCTACAAATGGGATGCACTCTGCGTGAAGGATTATTTCTGCTTGCTTCACATTAGTTTCTAATCAGCTTCACATTAGTTTCATGGATTCTTTTGTTCCCCCGCTATTGGGTTGTTGGAAAAAGAATCATGCTATTTCCATGTTATCAAGTAGACATTCAGCAATTCATCCCAACAAACATTTATGAACCACCTACTATAGATAAGATCATGTGCTAGGTAAAACTAGGCAGGCCTTGTTGCTGAAGAACTTATGTTCTACTGGGGGGATACATGTATAGCTGCATCACTATGTACATACACCATCATCCATAGTATTCATGAAGGAATGCTCACAGCTCAACAGTGGTCATGGACTCAAAGAATGTCAGAGTTGAAAGGGCCTCAAGGGTCGGGTATTCCAAGTCCTGTCCAAATACAAACCCCATCCGCAATGTCCCTGACAAGTGATCAGCCAGCTTCTTCTTGAAAACCTTCTCTTGTGAAAGGAAACCTAATGCCTTTCGAAGCAACCTATTCTTTATTTGTCCAGCTCGACTCATTAGGAAGTTCTTCCTTATATTGAGCTAAAAGCTGCCTCCTTATAATTTCTACTCATTGACCCTGGTCTTAACTCCCAAGGCCTAACAGAACAAATGTTCTCCCTCTTCTTTCCTCTATCACCTCTTGAGAAGCAGCTGGTGGAGAAGTCGATAGTGTTGGACCTGGAATCAGGAAGACGTCAGTTCAAATCTAGATTTAGACAGTTTCTAACTATGTGACCCTAGGTACATTTATTATTAACCTTTATTATTTATTATTAACTATAGTTGTGATTAACCTCTGTTTGCTTCAGTTTCTTAAACTGTAAACTAGGGATAATAGTAGCACTTCCCTCTCAGGGTTGTTGTGAAGATCAAATAAGATAATATTTGTGAAAAGCACTTAGCACAGTGCCTGGTACATAACAAGCCCTATATAAATGTTTATTCCCCTTCTAACCCACCCCCTTAAATATTTGAAGACAACCATCATGATCCCCTTGAATCTTTTCTATTCAGCCTAAATGTCTCCAGCTCCTCCAGATGAATCTCATGTGACATAGCTTTGAGTCTCCCCCTGGTGTTGAGGTCCCGAGTTATGCCCCTCTGGACATGGTTGAGTATCCAGGTGAAATGAGTCCACCCACCGGTCCAGCTATGCTTCATTTTCTCTAAAAATGTAGCTCCTAGAACAGCTACAACTATCAGCGTGATTGCTAGTATATTGCTATACTCCAATGATAGTTTCTGACAAGCACTCAGAGATGGTCCCTGCCTGAGGAATGGAAGTGGTAAGAGCTGAGTTCTCAATCCACTTTGCTGACACAGGCAGACAGTTTTCCTATGTCTTAGATTTTCCTTGTGCCCTTTCTCTGGATCTCTCGGTGACCCCCACTGCAATGTGCCTTGCATTGTGTCAATTTGTGTCCTGCCATACCCTTTCAATAGACTGTAAGCTCTGGGAGGGCAAAAAGTGTGTAGTACGTGTATCATTTCCCTAGAACTTAGCACAATAGGCCTTCCTCATCTTTAAAAATACTTGTTGAATTGAATTGAATTGTTGAAACGGTGCACTCTCTCACATATTTCCCCTTCATCTGGGTCCCAGGTGACTTGCCACCTCCATGGCCTCGGCATGGATGGAGTGTTCAGTATACCAGAGAGTGGGGTAACTATTTTTCTTGCAATATTGGTATATAGCCAGATGAGTCATATGATCACTCTCAGGGATCAGAAAAGTCTCCCCTATTTGATCACTCACTCCACTCTCCTCAGCCCTAGGCAACATCCAAGTTTCCAGGCACAGATTCTAAATGCAGAAATAATAGCACAAATTCAATAATGTACCCCAGTAGGCTCAGCTCCTGCTGTAGTGCCTTTCTCTAGATAAGAGCCTGACCCTGGAGCCAAAAGAAAAGATGGGCAGAACGTTCCAAATGGGGCATAAATTACCTGGGCTTTCAGGTCTTAGTGCCTGACGAGAGGAGGGAAAGGCTTGCTTTGAGTCGGTAATTTTTCTAAAGGGTGCTGAGAGAGATAATGGGTCTCGGTGCCATTAGAAGAGGAATAGCGTGGAGCCAGAGAGTCTCTTAGCCTCCTCTCCCAGGACTGCCACTGTGCTCTGTTACAGTGACAGTGTCAATGGGGAGATATTACCTTAAGCACAGATGTACAAAGACGGATGAAATATGAGCTGAGTGTTTATCTGGGCTGATGCTGGTGTTGCAACTGCTGGACTGAGATAGCATGACATTGGCAACAAGGCTAGAAATGTTTCCTAGCAGTCTGGGACTTAAAAAGAACATAGCCTACAAATAAAAGGTGTGGACTTTTCCTCCAGATCATCTAAAATATCTCTGCAGTGCCAGGCTGACATTGGGGAGCTCCCTGGTTCATGCTACTATGATTTATCTTGTGTTTACCATGGGTGGCATTTAAGTCCCTTATCACGTACATGGCGGAGAAGCTTGACTTTCTGAGCTGTGTTTTTCAATCTGTGGTTTGAGAGTGAGAATTGTATCTTTAGTTTTGAGAAATGCTCATATTTCTGCCAAGGGTACCAATAGGAAGTCAGTGAGGTCTAGAGGAGAGAACTAGGGTGCCCTCTTTCTTAGGGCTGCCTTCTTCCTGCCTTCTCACTGGGGAGTCAGTCCACATGAATATATCCCTGAGCCTTACCCTTCTTCCCATCTCCCTTCCTTTCTCTCTTTTCCCTTTTCTCCCTTTTTGATTTTTCCCTTATCAATTCAATACAGTAAGTGTTTAGCAAGTGTCTGTTATATGCTCTGTGGGGGATTGAAAGATTAAATAAACAGACAGTTCCCACCACCCTTTACCAGGTCTGGAGCAGGAAATAAATGGAGGGAAGCACCATTAGGGCTGGGCCTTAGCAAATAAGGGGAAGTCAAGACGCCATCTTAGGAAGCAATGCTACTGAGGGAATATATTTATCTATTACTGAATAAGGATGAGGATAGAAACCTTACAGGTAGAAAGCACCTGACAGATCATCTAGGCCAATCCCCATATTTTATAGATAAGAAAGGCCTACTGGGAGTGACTCATCCAAGTTATCAGCAGAGTCAGGATTAGAATCCAAGTCTCTTACCTCCAATCCCTGGATCTTTCTGCTTGTGCTCAGCTATGCTAACGTACTAAAAGTTCCCCTTGGTTCGTTTGAGAATAAGAATTGTTGGGAACAATTTACTCACATAATTCCTTTCTTTCTACCCTCCCCACCTCCCCTCTACCTCTTATTGGTAAAATATTTGCTTAAAGCAGAGAGGGAGAGGAAAAGCTTTTAAATATGCCACTAGAATACGGTGCTTTCACTGCCAAAATAGGATAGTATGAGCCTCAAGACAAAGCTTAAGCCCACACGTTTTAGCTAACAATAGCAGACAGCTGAGACAGAAAGGATTATCCCAATAGGATATAATGGGGGGGGGGAAGCATACAGAAGAAAAATTCAAAAAAGAAATTTCCAAGATAGGTAGCTTCATCACATTTTAACAGGTAGCAAGCAGTCACCATATACATATATATACATATACATATATGCATATACATAAACACAAATACAAACACACATTTATATGTATATGTGTCAGTCTGTGTATATATACATATACATAATATATATATGTACATTGACCTACTGATTAAATCATTCATTTTGAAGACTGAAAACTATTATGTAAATTTAGTGTATATGTGTTTTTAAATTGTTTATTTCTTTCTATAATAGGTGAAAGTCTGAAGGAAGGACTACATTTCCCACAAGGCTTCCTGCTTCAAGGACAAACCTGACTGAAATTCCAAGGACTCATTTCCCATAGGACAGAATGGTTGCAGCATGAGATATGGGTCTGATTAGTTGAAAAAACTTCTTAGGAGAATCGAAGGGGACAGGACAGATGATCATGATGTCACCTGGTACAAGAAGGAAAACACCATCAGGACAGCTGGCTTGCCAGCTGTTGAGAATAAGCTAAGGGGACCTAAGAGATTCCCAACTGAGATGGGACAGAGGCTCCAGCTAAATGAAATACTATCTAAATTATCCTGTGTTGAATGTAGTAGCTCATGTGAATCTAGTGTTGGTTGGAATGTGGGCTTCATTTGGGGAGTGTCTCTGGGATATTTATGAAAAACTGAATTGAGCTAAGGCTATTTTATCTGAACTAGCAACACAGCAATGAAATGGAGGAAGGCTGTCTAAGCTAGATGGATATTTTAAGGTGAAAATTGCTTACATCAGTAGCCTTGCACCAGTTAATTACTTTGAAAGTATATTACTTAAATGTTTATACTAATAGCACCTATACTTGTGGGCTACATGGCAGGTTATTTTTTCAAAATCTAAGATATAATTTTTCAACTCTTTTTTTCAATTCAAACCACGATAGCCAAGATAATTCAAGGACCCATTGCACTGTTGTGTGTTGAAGTGAATTATGACCTTTAAAATATATTGCATAACGCATATTGAAGTAATGTTGTATACTTACCTGCTACGGTGAAACAACACCATAGCTTCTCAGTTGTTAGAGAACTGGTGCTCAGTGATTGTAGAAGACCTTCCCAGAAGACTGTTGATAATCATAATAATAGCTAGAATTTATATAGTGCCTATATGTACCAGGTACTTTACAAATATTATCGCATTTGATCCTCACAACAGTCCTGGGAGGTAGGCGCCACTATCACCCTCCTTTTACATAGAAGAAACTGGGGCAAACAGAGGTTAAATGACTTGGCCAAGTTATGCAGCTTGTAAGTGTCTGAGGCTGGACATGAACTCAGATGTTTCTGACTCCAGGCCCAGCACTGTATACGTGGAGGCAACCTAGCCCCTATTGTTGGCACTGCCCAATGAATGTGATGATGAGATAATAGGAGGATGTTATACCACACTGTAGACTCCCTGAGGGAGAGGAAAGTATTAAACATGGCAAACAAAAAGGAAGATGATGAAGTTGCTTCATTATATGTCTACAACTATAACATTAATAGGTCTCCCAAGAGATCAATGGAAAGGGGTTTGGTTACATGGAAATTAATTACTAAACCTGAGCCTGAAGAACAGGAGTTGAGTGAATTTTAAGTTTTTGTGGCAAGAATAAGGTAGACTGAGGACAATGCAAAAGGATAGCCAATGACACAGGGACAAGAACCTATCTCAGCAGGAATCCAGTGGCAACAGAGATAAGGGCGTGTCTCAAGGGACATTACATCAGCTAGATGTTAGAGAGTTAGGGCTGAGAGAGACTTTCATTTTCTAGATAAGGAACCTGAGGCCCAGGGAGATTAAGCAACACGTCCGTAGCTAGAAAGTGTCAAGATTCAAACTTGGATCTTCCTGACTTCAAGCCTGACATGCTACATAATAGCATATAATGCAGTACACCACACTGCCTTAAGAAAAATACATATAAATATGTGTGTATTTGTGTATATGCACATGCCTGCAGAACTGGGTCTTTGGTGTATTGATTTTATTTAATTTTCTCTGAATGCGAAGGTTGTATAACCTGATTGTTGAGATGGAGAATTGTGTATGCATGAACACATACACTCGAGTATGTCTATGTGTTTACATGTGTAACATAACATTGCCTCAATATTTTATGTTTTATATGTATGTTATTATTATTTTTATATGTATTATATATAGTTTATAAATGTGTGGGTATGTGGGCATATATATACATATAACTACATCCATGTATGTGTGTGTGTGTGTGTGTGTGTGTGTATATATATATATAATATATATATATATATATATATATACACACACATAGGCAGCATGGTATGTGTATATACACATAATTTTGCATCCCATCAATCAGACCATACAGCCTGTGCATAGAGAGAAAAATAAATAAAATCCATACTTTTTATTATTCTGCTACCAGAGATTGTTTGTGGACTTTGATCTGCAGGCATAAAGCTATCTAGAAGAATAATCTAATCTTTCAGGAATTTGAGGGAGAACCATTATTTTACACAAATAAGAGAAGCAGCTACAGAGAGGGAAAAAATATGTGGCTACCAATATGGCTAATTATATGGCTACCTTAGAGTGAAATTATATGGCTACCTTAGAGTGTGAAAAATAAATTGTATGTGCTACCAATCCCTTGAGCTTTAGTGCATAAATTGATCTCCAGATGGCTGCAGGGGAAAATCTGGTCTCTCTCCCCAAGGAATAAGATCACCTCATTACACTTTTTTGGTGGGTATTGGGCTTTTTCTCAGCAAACTAACACACTCAGAGCCACCAGACAAATTGGACAAGGAGCCCAGGAATTCTTCCTCTGCTACATTTTTGTATGCCTTGAGCAGTGATGTTGCACCAGACATGTACATTTAAAATGGGAGGTAGCACTATTTTGTAGGCTGAATCCATCTCAGGTTTTCACATTTCCACTCTGAGGTACATGAAAGAAATGGGTTCATCTTCACCCATGAGCCTCAAGTTAAAGCCTCAAGTTTCATCTCATCTATTTAAAACAAGTGTTCAAAGTTTCTAAATAAATCATTTGAGAAATGCTTTCCTTATCGGCTAATATGTAATCTATTTCCCTCAATGTTCCAAAGCTTTTAAATAGATTTGTAACCACAGAATTAACATATCCCTTATGTTTTCCCTTCAAAACAACAACAAAAAAGGTGATAAAACATTATAGGATAGCTATAACACAGGAAATACACTTTTACTTCTTTAATTCCCTAGAAGGCACATTTTTAAAGCATAAAGCAAATGACAAGGATTGGAAAAGTAAAGTCAATAAAAAACAAAATTGAGAAAAAAGTAAGTTAATTCCCCTCAAAACCCAGAGTATTATTTTACTGAAAATGTCTGCATTTTCATAAGAGTAACTATGGAATTTATAATTTGAACTTTGGAAACAAACAAATGAACAAGAACATAAAATACTAGAATTACCTTGAGAATTAAGGAAAACACAGGATTGCAGTCTACAACTTCACAGGGTTAGAATCCAAAACAGTACTGCTGGTATACTGGCTCTTATGAAGCTCTAAGTCTGGGTATCTTTTGGGCCCTTCCTTTCTGGGGATGCTTTCCATTACTCTTTATATCATCTCAAGAAGCCATTTTCCTAACTGACTAGGATCTGACTTCTCCAAGTATGGCATTATATAATATGGCCTCAAAATATTTTAAACTCAGTTTCGTTGTGTGACATAAACAATATAGAGGACAGACTGTGAATGTGACTTCCAAAGACTAGCCCAAGTAAGTTCAGAAAAACTCATCACTAAGTTGGCTACAGGCCGACCAATCTTCAGCTACCCTTATAGACTACTAAATTGTAAAGTCAGTGGTGGTCTGAATCAGAGCAGGAGCACCCACATAAACGCAATCCCACACATTTGAAATATTTAAAGGTGGAAAGGAAAAATGTCCTGGGACAAATAACTCCGCATCAGGAAACACTGGAATACTGCATGACATCTTTCTTGATCATTACATATGGTTTTTCAGTTTTGAAAACAACTCATCTGCCATAGGCTTTAGCTGGGTCTTTCAGAAGGACACTATTTCTTTTACAAAGAAGAGACAGACAGAGAGAGAAAGAGAGAGAGAGAGAGAGAGAGAGAGAGAGAGAGAGAGAGAGAGAGGGAGGAGGGAGGAGGAGGAGGAGAAGGAAGGAAGGAAGGAAGGAAGGAAGGAAGGAAGGAAGGAAGGAAGAAGAAGGAAGGAAGGAAGGAAGGAAGGAAGGAAGAAATTTTCCGTGGGAGGCAGAGCCAAGATGGCACAATAAAAGGAAGGGACTCACCAAAGCCCTCCCCCAAACCCCTCCAAATATCTTTAAATAATGACTCTAAACAAATTCTAGAGCAGCAGAACGCACAAAAAGATAGAGTGAAGCAATTTTCCAGTGCAAGACAACTTAGTAGACTCACCAAAGCCCTCCCCCAAACCCCTCCAAATATCTTTAAATAATGACTCTAAACAAATTCTAGAGCAGCAGAACGCACAAAAAGATAGAGTGAAGCAATTTTCCAGTGCAAGACAACTTAGTAGGTCAATAGGAAAGGTCTATTGCACCAGGGTGAAAGAGGAACCCCAGCAAACCAGGAGCAGACCTCATGGTGACTGAATCAGTAGCATCAGAGGTGGTTTCCAGACCTCTCAGCCCACAGATAGTAAGGGGATTGTCCAACAGGTCAGAAGGAGATTTACAGGGATCCCTTTGCTGGCACCAGGGGCAGGACTCTGTTGCATTGGCTATACTCAGATCTGGGTTACAGTCCTGGGTCTAAGTCCCAATCTGAGAAGAAGCACTAGCACAACAGAGCTTGCAGCCACAGGGGAGCAGGGATCCTTGTCATAGTTCCAGGGTTGAAAAGAATGTTTGTAGTTGCTCAAAAACCAGTGCACAGTACAGGAAAGTACTAAACACACCTCTCCCTAGATCATACCATCTTGGAAGAACCAAAAACTTCCAAGTCCCCAGAATTACCTCTGAAAACAGCTGCACAAAAAACCTGAAGCTTGGGACAGTGCCCCCTCCACTTGGGAAGCAGAGTCCCACTTCAGCACAGGGTTAAAGTCAAGAAATATGCTAGAAGATGAGCATACAACAGAAAAAAATTTTGACCATAGAAAGTTACTATGGTGACAAGGAAGATCAAAATACACACTCAGAAGATAACAAAGTCAGAATACCTGCATCCAAGCATCAAAGAAAAACCTAAATTTCTCTTAGGCCATGGAAGAGCTCCAAAATGATTTTAAAAATCAAATAAGAGAGGTAGAGGGAAAATTGGGAAGAGAAATGAGAGTGCTGTATTAAAATCATAAAAAAAAAAGAGTCAAAAACTTAATAAAGGAGACACAAAAAAAAAATACTGAAGAAAATAACAACTCAAAAAATGGAATAGGCCAAATGGCAAAAGAGGCCCAAAAATCCAATGAAGAAAAGAATGCTTTGAAAAGGAGAATTGGCGAAATATAAAAAGATATACAAAAATTCACTGAAGAGAACTCCTTAAAAAGTAGAATTGGTCGAATAAAAAAGGACGTACAAAAAAGCTCGCTGAAGAAAATAATACCTTAAAAGTTAGAATTGGGAAAGTGGAAGCTAATGACTTTATGAGACCTCAGGAAATAAACAAAATCAAAAGAGTGAAAAAAAAATAGAATACAATGTGAAATATCTCATTGGAAAAACAACTAACCTGGAAAATAGATTCAGGAGAGATAATTTTAAAATTATTGGATTTCCTGAAAGTCATGAAAAAAAAAAGAGCCTAGATACCATCTTTCAAGAAATTATCAAGGAAAACTGCCCTGATATTCTACAACTAGAGAGTAAAATAGAAATTAAAGGTATTCACTGATCACCCCCTGAAAGAGATCCCAAAAGGAAGACTCCCAGGAATATTATTGCCAAATTCCAGAACTCCCAGCTCAAGGAGAAAATATTGCAACAGAAATATTGCCAGAAAGAAACAATTCAATTATCATGGAGCCACAGATTTAGCAGCTTCTACATTTAAGGATCAGAGGGCTTGGGATATGATATTCTGGAGGGCAAAAGAGCTAGGATTACAACCAAGAATCACCTATCCAGCAAAATTGAATATAAGACTTCAAAGGGAAAAAATGGATATTCAATGAAATAGACTTTCAAGCTTTCCTGATGAAAAGAACAGAGCTGAATAGAAAATTTTACTTTCAAATACAAGTTGCAAAAGAAGCATAAAAAAGTCATCATGAAAGAGAAATCATAAGGGATTTGATGAGGTTAAACTGTTTATATTCCTACATGGGAAAATGATATAACTCCTAAAAACTTTCTCATTATTAGGACAGTTAGAAGGAGTATACATAGACAGAAAGCAGAAATGTGAGTTGAATATGATGGTGTGATTATCTAAAAAAAGAAAATTAAAGGATAAGAAAGAAGAATGCACTGGGAGAAGTGGAAAGGAAGAGGTTTAATGGGATAAATTATCTGACATAAAAGAGGCCTGAAAGAGATTTCACAGTGGTAGGAGAAATGGGGGAATTGGGAGGAGAACACATGAATCTTACTCTCATTGGTTCGAAGAGGGAATGATGTACACACCGAATTAGGTATAAAAATCTATCTTACCATAGAGGAAAGCAGGAAGGAAAGAGGGGGGAAGAAAAGGAGGGGGAAACCTGATAGAAGGGAGGGAAGTTTGGGGGAGGTAAAAGTCAGAAGCAAAATACTTTCGAGAATGGACAGAGTAAAAGGAGAAAGAGTAGGATAAACAGGGGGAAAATAGGATGGAGGAAAATACATAGTTGATAGTCATTACAGTGGAAAAAAATTTACAATGAGTTTCTCTGATAAAGACTTCATTTCTCAAACATATAGAAGCTGTCAAATTTATAGAAATAAGAGCCATTCCTCAATTAATAAGTGGTCAAAAGATATGATCTGGTAGTTTTCAGACAAAGTAATCAAAGCTATCT